>NW_004444074.1:573061-618958 GCF_000243295.1 Trichechus manatus latirostris
GTCCTGACAGGGAACACAACAGAGGGTCCCTGATGGAGCGGCAGAACGATGGGATGCAGAACTCAAATTCTAGTAAGAAGACCAGACTTAATGGTCTGACTGAGACTGGAGGCGCCCCGGAAAGCATGGCCCCTGGTCTATCACCCCGGAAGTTAAACAATTTCCGAGCCCAACTCTTCAGACAGGGATTGGACTGGACTGTGGGACATAAAGTGTTACTTGTGAAGAATGTGCCTCTTAGTCAAGTAGACACAAGAGACCAAAGGGGCAGGGGCTTCTGTCCAGAGGTGATATGGGAAGGCAGAGAGAGTTAGGAGCTGGATGAATGTTCATGGGGAATCAGGGGCGGAGGGGAGGAGTGTGCTGTCACAGAACAGGGTAAGCTGTTGGGGTCACATAACAATGTATGTAAAAAAAAAAAACTCTGTATGGGAGACTAACTTGAAATGTAAACTTCATTTAATTACAACAATTTTAAAAAACTGCTCTTAAAAAAAAAAAAGAAATTCTATGGGGCATTTCTACTCTATCCTATAGGGTCGATATGAGTCAGAACTGACTCGATGGCAATGGGTTTAAATTTTTTGGTTAATGAGATACAAAAGTCCCTAGGTGGCATTTGACTACTTAACTAAAAGCAATTCAAACCCACCCAGAGGTGTACCATGGGAAAAAAGGCCTGGCAATCTGCTTCCATAAAAATTACAGCCAAAAATACCCAGTGTAGTAGTTCTACTCTGTAATATGTGCGGTCACCATGAGTCTGAACTGACTCAATGGCAATGGTTTGGGTTTTTTTTTCTTTTTCTCTTCTTTCCTTTTTTTTTGTTAGTTAGATACAGCATGTCCCTGAGTGGCGCAAATCTGTACCCAGTAGTGCCTTGGAAGAAAAGCCTAGTGATCTACTTCCATAAAATTACAACTACTGAAAACCCTATACAGTGCAATTCTCCTCTGACATACATAGGATCACCAGGAGTCATGAGTTGGAACTGACTCATCAGCAACTGGTTTCAAGGAGATACAATAAAACCAAACCAAATGTGTTGCCGTTGAGTCGATTCCAACTCATGGCAAGAAACAACAGAAGGTATAAGGGACCACCTAGTATTTCTGCAAAACAAACAAACAAAAAAATCAATCCTCAGCCTGATGATGTCTTCAGATCTAACCACTAGTTTACGGGAAATTCAGAGGTCAGAAGAACATGTTAATAGACACCCCAGGGATACAATTAACAAAATTCAAAATACAAAAGGCCTACAGGACTTAGTCCAACACATGAACTCCAAGGAAAAAACAGGGTAGAGACAATAAAGTGAGACTTGAATTTTAACCAAATGTAAAACCTGGTTTTACATACTGATTGTCTTAGTTATCTAGTGCTGCTACAACAGAAATATCACAAGTGGATGGCTTTAACAAAGAGAAATTTCTTCACAGTAAAGTAAGCTAAAAAGTCCAAATTCAGGGCATCAGCTCCAGGGGAAGGCTTTCTCTCTCTGTCGGCCTTCTCATCAGTGTTCCCCCAGACTAGGAGCTCCTCCGTGCAGGGACCCCAGGTCCAAAGGACAGGCTCTGCTCCTGGCACTGCTTTCTTGGTGGCATGAACCCCCCCGCTTTTCTCTTTTATATCTCAAGAGATTGCCTCATGACACAATCCTATCTTGTAGATTGAGTCCTGCCTTACTAACACAACTGCCACCCATCCTCCCTCATAAACATCATAGAGGCAGGATTTACAACATATAGCAAAATCACACAATACCAGGAATCATGGCCCAGCCAAACTGATACACACATTTTTAGGGGGCATAATTCAATCCATGACAATCCACCCTTTGGTCCCCCCAAAATCACATCCTTGCAAAACGAAAAACATATTCACCCCATCATATCATAGCAAGAGTCTTAACTCCAAGTTCAAAATCCAAAAATTCCTCTTCATCTGTGAAATCTAGAATATAAGTTATATCTGCTTCCAAAGGTACAACGGCAGAATAGGCACAAGCTAGACATTTCCATTACAAATGGGAGAAACTGGAGGAAAAGAAGGGATAACAGGTAACAAGCAAGTCAGCAGAACACATCACATTAGCCCTCAAGGCTCTGAAAATAATCTTCTGTCCTCTGAGACAATTTACACAATGGCCCTGCCCTCCAGACTCTAGGTATTGGCCACACTCTCCAGATTCTGAGTGGAGGCCCCTCGGCCCTGGGCTTCAGCTCCGCCTTCCAGGCCCACTGAGACAGCAACTCTGCTCCCTGGGCTTTAGGCTAAAGCTGCACCATTCTCCCAGTCCATCTGAGTGGTGACTCGACCCTTAGAAGTACCAGCGGCCATGGATCCACCCTTTGAAACCCCTGAGGTCATGGCCATACCTTTTAAGACAGACGCAGCTCAGCTTCTTGTGTCCCTTGTCTCTTTAGCTTGTTTCATGGTTTCTTGGCCTCTCGGCTCCTCGGGCCTCACACCCACATCTGCCCTGCTGGGGCAAGTGTTCCAAAGCTCTGCAGCTCCACTGGTAAGTGCCCAGAGGCACCCCACTCCACCAAGAAGCCTCCTGCACACAAGCACTCAGCTCTCGCACTCTGTGGGTCGGCTCCAGCGCTGTCTTGCACTGGTCTCCAGCTTCTGGCTGCTGCCGCTTCTCTGACCCTGCAGTATATCTGCTGCTGCTGGTCCTCTTTTGCTGCCGCACCTCTATCCACTCACAGTTTTAAAACCGCTTCCATGTTTTAGGTATCTGTTAGAGCAGCACCTAACTCTCTCGGCACCAAATTCTGTCTTAGCCATCTAGTGCTGCTGCAACAGAAATACCACAAGTGGATGGCTTTAACAAAGAGAAATTTATTTCTTCACAGTAAAGTAGGCTAAAAGTCCAAATTCAGGGCATCAGCTCCAGGGGAAGGCTTTCTCTCTCTGTTGGCCTTCTTCTCATCAGTGTTCCCCCAGACTAGGAGCTTCTCTGCGCAGGGACCCCAGTCCAAAGGATGCGCTCTGCTCTGGGCACTGCTTTCTTGATGGTATGAGATTCCCCTGTCTCTCTGATCACTTCTCTCTTTTATATCTCAAGAGATTGCCTCAGGACACAATCCAATCTTGTAGACTGAGTCCTGCCTTGCTAACACAACTGCTACCCATCCTCCCTCATTAACATCACAGAGGCAGGATTTACAACATATAGGAAAATCACACAACACCAGGAATCATGGCCCAGCCAAATTGATACACACATTTTTAGGGGGACATAATTCAATCCATGACACTGATTAACATAAACAGTTCTTAAAAGAGAGAGAGAAGGAGAGCCGGGAAGTAGGGAGGGAAGGAAGGAGTAAAAACTAATCTTTCCGCAGTAGTAGAATATATACTATTAAGGTATTAAGGAATTATTATTTAAGAATATTAGGGGTAATAATGGTTTTGTGGTTTTTTTTTTTAAAGAGTACATATCTTTTAGAGCAGTAGTCAGCAGAGTTATTTTGTAAACGACCAAACAGCAAATATTTTAGGCTTTGGGAGCATACAGAGTCTCTGTTCCATAGTCTTTGGTTTTTGTTGTTGTTTGTTTGTTTGACCTATGGGTCAAAAAGGAAGTCTGAAGAGAAATTAGAAAATATTATGAACTGAATGAAATTAAAAATATAACATAAAATCTGTAGGATACAGTTAAAACAGCACTTTAAGGGAATTTTATAGCATTAAATGCTATATTAAAGAAAAAGCTTTCAAATCAATAATTTAAGCTTCCATCTTAAGAAAGTAGAAAGAGAAGAGCAAATTAAATCAAAAGTAAGTATAATAAAGGAAATACTAAAGAACAGAGTAGAAATGAATAAAATAGAAAACCAACAGAGAAAAATCAATGAAACTAAAACCTGGTTCTTTGAGGAAAAAAAAAAAAAAAATCAGTGAAACTGATGAACCGCTAGCCAAACTATTCAAGGAAAAAAACTCCAGCAGACACAGATTACCAATAATAGGAATAAAAGAGGGAATATCACTACAGACCCTACAGACATTAAAATGATGAGAAAATATTACGAACAACTCTAAGCTTATAAATCTGACAACATAGAAGAAATGGACAAATTACCTGACAGACATAAACTACCAAAACTCATTCAGAAGAAACAGATAAACTGAAGAGTCATATGTATATTAAAAAAATTAATTTCATAGTTTAAAATCCTCCCACGTAGAAGACACCAGGACTAAATGGTTTCAAATTCTATCAAAACATTAAAGGAACAAATAATACCAATTCTACATAAACTATTCAAGCATATAAAAGAAGGAACCTTTCCAAATTCAAAAGTCCATCATTTCCTTGATACCAAAAACAAGACAAAAATGAAAATTACTGGCCAATACCCCTCATAAACATAAGCAAAAATATCCTCAACAAACTATTAGCAAATCAAATCCAGCTATATAAAAAAATGATTCTATATCACAATCAAGTGGGAGTTACTGAAGAAATACATTTGAAAACCAATCAATGTAATTCAACATTCTAAACAGACTAAAGAAGAAAAAAAAAACATGATCATATAGAACAGAGGCAGAAAAATCACCCGACAAATTCAACAGCTGTTCATGATAAAAACTTTCAACAAACTAGGAATACAAGCGAACATCCATAACCTGGTTAAGGGCATCTACAAAAAAACCCATAGTTAACATCATACTTAATGGTAGAAGACTGAAATGAAAGCTTTACCCTTAAGACTAAGAATAAGGCGAGGATGTCCACTCAAATCACTCCTACTCCACATTATAATGGAAACTGTAGTCAGTGCAATAAGGCAAGAAAAATAAAAGGCACAGATATTAGAAAAGAAAGAAAACTATCTTAATTTGTAGATAACCTTATTGTGTACATGAAAATCCTAATACAAAAAATAAAAAGAGGAAAAATGGAATATTTATATATGTCTAACAATATGAGAAGAATTTATATAAATAAAACTCTGATGAAAGAAATCAAAGTCAACGTAAACAAATGGAAAGATGTACCATGTTCACAGACTTAAAGACTCAGTATTGTTATGTCAATTCTTCCCAAATTGATCCAAAAATACACATTTATAGATTCAATACAATCTCAATGAAAATCCAACTGGGTTTCTTTCTTAAATACCAAAAAACTGATTATACAATTTATAAAAAGGCAAAAGGTCTATATAGTCAAACCATTTTTAAATAAAATAAGAAAGTTGGAAGACTCATACTACTTGATTTCAAAATTTAATATAAAGCTACAATAATCAAGACAGGGTGGTAATGATGAAAGGATAGCCATATATTGCAAGGGAACAAACAGTCCAGAAACAGATCCACGCAAACAAAAACAGCCAATTTTTGACAAAGGTGCAATGACAATTCAAGAGAAACAATAGTCTTTTCAAAAATGGTGCCACACATGACACAGCTTATAAAGACAATGCTCTACATTCTACCTTGGTGAGTAGTGTCTGGGGCCTTAAAAGCCTGTGAGCGGCCATCTAACATACTCTACCGGTCTCATCCATTCAGGAGCAAGGGAGAAGGAAGAGAACAGGATACAAGGAAAAGATTAGTCCGAAGGACTAACTGGCCACAGCTACCAAGGCCTCCACCGGACTGAGTCCAGTACAGCTAGATGGTGCCCGGCTACCACCACTGACTGCTCTGACCAGGATCACAACAGAGGGTTCTGGACAGAGCTGGAGAAGGATGTAGAGCATAATTCTAACCCATAAAAAAAAGACCAGATTTACTGGCCTAAAAGAGACTTGGAGAAACCCCGAGAGTATGGCCCCAGACACCCTTTTAGCTTAGTGGTGAAGTTACCTCCAAGGTTCACTGTTCAGCCTGGGAGTGGACAGCCCCGTAAAACCAAATGAGACTAACGAGGTACAGGAGTCCAGTGACAAGGGCCAGAAAGCAGAAGGGGACAAGGAAGCTGGTGATAGAGAACCCAAGGTTAAGTAAGGATAGTGTTGATGTGTTGTGAGATTGTTAACCATGGTCATAGGGCAACATTTGTAGTAACTGTTAAATGAGAAACTATTTTGTTCTGTAAGCCTTCATCTTAAGTGAGAATAACAGCACAATTCAAAGAACGTAGTCAATGTCACTGAACTGTGCATGTAGAAATTTTTGAAATGGTGTATCTTTGGCTATGTGTATTTTCACCAAAAAAAAAAGGTTGAGAAGTTAGAGGGTTGATATGTTGTGGGGTTGTTAACCAATGTCATAAAACAACATGTGTACTTCTGTTTCATGAGAAACTATTTGTTCTGTAAGCCTTCACGTGAAGTACAATAAAAAAAATTTTAAAAAAATGGTGCCACAGCAAATGGACATACATATGCATAAAAATGAACTCTTGACTCCTAACAAATTATTATAAATTTGACTCAAAATGGTTCATATATCTGTATGTAAAAATTAGTGCTATAAAACATTCAGAAAAAAATGCAATAGAAAATCTTTGTAACCTCGCGTTAGACAAAGACTCAAAAGCATAATCCATAAAACACAAAATTGATCATTTGGACTTGATGAAAATTTAAATTTTTTTTTTTTTTAACTCTTTCAACAGACACTGTGACACTGTTAAGAGAATGAAGGCAAGCCAGAGACTTGGAGAAAATACTTGCAAATCACGTATCTGAAAAAGGATTCAGATCTAGAATATATAAAGAATGCTGAAAACTCAATAGAAGAGTCTAAGGATGTACACTTAGGTGATAAAATTATAAACAAACTACCAGACATCATTACTATGAATGTCAGGATGATTGATGCTTCACAGAAAAGAGAGGGGGCTATGATTGGGATGGGACACACGGAGGAGCTTCTGGGGTGGCTGGCGAAGTTGTATTTCTACACTTGGGTAGTGGTTACAAGGGGATATGTTTTATAATATGTTAAACTATATATTTTCTTTATGTGTTTTCTGTTTCTGTTTTACCTGACAATAAAACGAATAAAGAAATACAAAAAATTGTATACACAATACAGTATCACTTATATAAAATAACCTTCAGAAAAAAGATGGTAATAGTTATGCGCCACAAAATGTCCATTGGGCAATGTCTGACCGCATATACATCTGTGGTCCCATAAGGTTATAATTGTAGATGTTGTTTCCAGGTGCCCCTCCAGTCGGTTCCGACTCACAGTGACCCTACCTACAACAAAACACTGCCCAGTCCTGTGCCATCCTCATAATCATTGCTATGCTTGAGCCCATTATTGCAGGCACTGTGTCAATCCACCTTGTTGAGGGTCTGCCTCTCTTTCCCGGACCCTCTACTTTACCAAGTATGATGTCATTCTCCAGGGATTGGTCCCTCCTGATAACATATCCAAAGTACGTGAGACAAAGTCTCACCAACTTCACTTCTAAGGAGCATTCTAGCTGTACCTCTTCCAAGACAGATTTGTTTGTTCTTCTGGCAGTCCATTATATATTCAATATTCTTTGCCAACGCCATGATTCAAACTCATCAATTCTTCTTCAGTCTTCCTTATTCATTGTCCAGCCTTTGCATGCATATGAGGCAAATAAAAATACTATGGTATGGGTCAGGCACACCTTAGTACTCAAAGTGACATCTTTGCTTTTTACTACTTTAAAGAAGTCTTTTGCAGCAGATATGCCCAGTGCAATATGTCGTTTGATTTCTTGACTGCTGTTTCCATGGGCACTGATTGCGGATCCAAGTAAAATGAAATCCTTGACAACTTCAATATTCTTGTTTATCATGATGTTGCTTACTGGTCCAGTTACGAGGATTTTTCTTTTCTTTCTATTGAGGTGTAATCCATACTGAAGGCTGTAGTCTTTGATTTTCATCAGTAAGTGCTTCAAGTCTTCTTCACTTTCAGCAAGCAAGGTTGTGTCATTGCAGGTTGTTAACGGTTCTTCCACAAATCCTGATGCCGTGTTCTTCTTCATATACTCCAGCTTTTCAGATTATTTACTCAGCATACAGATTGAATAAGCATGGTGAAAGGATACAATCCTCACGCACACCTTTCCTGATTTTAAACCACTCATATTCCCTTGTTCTGGTCAAATGACTGCCTCTTGGTCTATGTACAGGTTCCACAGGAGCACAATTTAAGTGTTCTTGAATTCCCATTCTTCGTAATGTTATCCATGATTTGTTATTATTCACACAGTCGAATGTCTTTGCATAGTCAATAAAACACATGTAAACATCTTTCTGGTATTCTTGGCTTTCAGCCAAGACTCATCTAACATCAGCAATGATATCTCTTGTTCCACGTCCTCTTCTGAACACAGCTTGAATTTCTGGCAGTTCCCTGTCAATGTACTGCTGCAATCATTTCTGAATTATCTTCAGCAAAATTTTACTTGCATGTGATATTTATATTGTTCGATAATGTTCGCATTCTGTTAGATTACCTTTCTTTGGAATGGGCACATATATGGATCTCTACCAGCTGGCCAGGTAGCTGTCTTCCAAATTTCTTGGCAGAGACAAGTGAGCACCTCTAGCGCTGCATCTGTCTGTTGAAACATCTCAACTGGCACTCCGTTACTTCCTGAAGCCTTGTTTTTCACCAATGCCTTCAGTGCAGCTTGGACTTCTTCCTTCAATAGCATCGGCTCTTGATCATATGCTACCTCCTGAAACGGCTGAATGTCGACCAATTCTTTTTGGTACAGTGACTTGTGTATTTCTTCCATCTTCTTTTGATGCTTCCTGTGTTGTTCAATATTTTGCCCATAGAATCCTTCAGTATTGTAACTGAAGGCCTGAATTTTTTCTTCAGTTCTTTCAGCTTGAGAAATGTCAAGTGTATTCTTCTCGGTTTTTTAACTCCAGGTCTTTGCACATTTCATAATACTTTACTTTGTCTTCTCAAGGAGCCCTCGGAAATCTTCTGTTCAGTTCTTTTATTTCATTTCTTCCTTTTGCTTTATCTACTGTAAGTTCAAGAGCAAGTTTCAGAGTTCCTTCTGACATCCCTTTTGGTCTTATCTTTCTTTCCTGTCTTTTATGACCTTTTGCTTTCTTCATGGAGGATGTCCTTGATGTCATCCCACAACTTGTCTAGTCTTCAGTCATTAGGGTTCAATGCATCACATTTATTCCTGAGATGGTCTCTAAATTCAGGTGGGATATACTCAAGTTTGTGTTTTGTCTCTTGTGGACTTGTTTTAATTTTCTTCAGCTTCAACTTGAACTTGCATATAAGCAACTGCTATTCTGTTCTGCAGTCAGCCTCTGGTCTTGTTCTGATTGATGATATTGAGCTTCTCCATCGTCTCTTTCCACAGATGTAGTTGATTTGATTCCTGCGATGTCCATGTGTACAGTCACCATTTATGTTGCTGAAAACAGGTACATGCAAAAGAATAAGTCACCGGTGTTGCAAAATTCTATGATGCGATCTCCGGTGTCATTTCTATCATCAAGGTCATATTTTCCAACTACCAAATGATCTTTCTTCTTTGTTTCTAACTTTTGCAGTTGAATTACCAATAATTATCAAAGCATCTTGACTGCATATTTGATCAACTTCTGACTGCAGAAGTTGGTAAAATCTTCAATTTCTTAATCTTTCGCATTAGTGGTTGGTGTGTAAATCTGAATAATAGTTGTATTAACTCATCTTCCTTGTAGGCGTATGGTTATTATTCTATCATTGACAGTGTTGTACTTCAGGATAAATCTTGAAATGTTCTTTTTGATGTTGAATGCAATGCCATTCCTCCTCTTCTTGTCATTCCCAGCATGGTAGACTATGAGACTGTCCAATTCAAAATGGCCAATACCAGTCCATTTAAGCTCGCTGTAGAGCTCCAGCCTAGCACAGTGGTTAAGAGCTTGGCTGCTAACCATAAAGCTTAGCACTTCAAATCCAACAGCTGGTCCTTGGAAACCCTTTGGGGCAGTTCTACTCTGTCCTATAGGGTCGCTGTGAGTCGGAATCGACTCAACGGCAACAAGTTTTTAATGCCTAGGATTTCAATCTTTATGCATTCCATTTTATTTTTCACAACTTCCAATTTTCCTAGATTCATACTTCATACATTCCATGTCCCGATTATTAATGGATGTTTGTAGCTGTTTCTTCTCATTCTGAGTCATGTCATATTAGCAAATGAAGGTCCCGAAAGCTTTACTCTATCCATGTCATGAAGGTCAACTCTACTCTGAGAAGGCAGCACTTCCCCAGTCATATTCTGAGTGTCTTTTAACTTGAGGGGCTCACAGTGACAGGCTCAGATTTCAGGACTATTGGCAAGCTGGATCATGTGTCTGCGGTTATCAGGTTCCACTGTATAGAGGGCAAGGAAGAAAAACGGGGTGGTGGCCAGGGAGAGTTCATGCCACATGTCCTCACAGATATCATTTTTTATTCTCTGAAATCCCCGGTGTCCAGGACAGGAAGAGACAGAGTTGTCTTTTAGCCTAGCTTTGCTGGTGGGGACAATGAAGTCTAGTTAGCTTGTGCACAGCAGTCAGCCGACAGCAGGGAACCCAAGAGTGAAGGGAAGTGGATTTCTGGTCAGATGACAGCCCTGGTGGCGCAGTGGTTAAGAGCTTGGCTGCTAACCAAAAGGTCAGCAGTTCATATTCACCAGCCACTCCCTGGAAACCCTATGAGGCAGTTCTAGCCTGTCCTACACGGTCGCTATGAGTCGGAATCAGCTAGACGGCAACGGGTTTGGTTTCCGACAGCCAAGTGTAACTGAAGTTTAAAGGGTCTTCTTAAGAGCTTTTCAGTGAAATAACCTTAAGGCATCTGGGACCATGCATAGCACAAAGAAAATGCTCAATTAATGTTCTTTCTCTTCCTTCTCCTCCATTTCTACAGGCTGCCTAGTATCATAAGAATAGCATAAACAATCTTATTTTATTGTAACTGATACTCCATTTTTACCAGTATTTTTCTCTATACAAGCATGTGTCACAGAATTTCCACTTGGTCAACATTCGACCACATATATGTCCATGTCCCATAAGGTTATAAAAGAATTCAGAAATCCCGATCAGAGAATAGACGTAGAGGATGTAACCAGATGTAGCGAACTCAACAGCTTCCCGCACACAACACATTTATCTTACATCTCTTGCATACAAAGCAATTGCACTGGCAGGCATATAATGGTATAGTACATATATAACCTATAATACATATGTCTTGATAGTCATAATAAACACCAGTGTTACTGGATTATGTATGTACGTACTTTCTATTGTTATTTTAATGTGAACTTTACCTACTTACAAATAAAAAGTTTATCATATTATGGGTTGTTAACCAATGTCAAAACAATATATGTATTGACTGTTTAATGAGAAACTATTTTTTCTGTAAATCTTCATCTAAAGTACAATAAAACTATACATATAAAAAAAGGTTATATTACAGCATATGCTTTAACTCATAGGCAGCAGCATCCAATCTCTTGTATCACACGCATCTCCTGAGTGTTGTAGCATTATCTTTGTTTAATTTTCTTTCAAAAATATTACTCTCAAGTGCATCATGGCTCCCAAACGCAGCAAAACCAGTGCTAGTGATAGCAGCAGCAAGAGGCAAAGGAGAAATATCGATTAGGAAGTGAAAGTAAAAGCGTCCCATATAGCTTTGCCAAGTATGTAATATGGTGTTCACACAACATCCAAATCACATAACATCGTATTTCACAGAACGTATTGTGGACGTTAAGCGATGCATGACTGTATATTAAAATGTTAAGATTTATTTTAGATAGCTGTGGCCAATACTGGAGCCCTCGTGGCACAGTGGTTAAGAGCTCAGCTGCTAACCAAAAGATCAGCAGTTCGAATCTACCAGCTGCTCCCTGGAAACCCTATGGGGCAATTGTACTCTGTCCTACAGGTTCGCTAAGAGTTGGAATCAACTCAACAGCAATGGGTTTTTTTTTTTTTTTTGGTGGCTGTGCTGCAGTGAATTACTTACTATGGCCCTTCTAGCCACGGTCTTTGTGATTCACACACAACGATCGAGTGGGACTACTCAAATAAGGTATATGGAACCTGTGATGGTTGGGGTTATGTGTAAACTTGGCTAGGCCATGATTCCCAGTATTGTGTCGTTGTCCTCCATTTTATGTGCTGTGAATCCTGACCTCTACGTGTTGATGAGGCAGGATTGGTATGAGGTGTGTCCTGTGTCACAGCCTTGCAGGAGGGCATGATTCAAGCCCCACCCTTACTAAAGTCATGCATGCATCTAAGATATATGTGTGTGTCCAGGCGAGGCTCTCTCTCTGCATCTGGATCCCATGCCCATTCGGTTTGTGATCAATTGACCTCCGCAGAGGCCTGTTGTCTGACCTGTTGATTCTGGGATTAGCCAGCCTCATAGTCCCTTGGGCCGACAGCCTATCGTGTGACCTGATTTGCCAGCTTACACAGCCTTGTGAGCCAGCAGCCTATGGTCTGAACTGCTGGTTTGGGTTTGTCAGTCCCTGCAGCCCCGTGGGTCGGGAGAAGTTTACACCTGACCCATGAATTTGGGACATGCCAGCCATCTCCACAACCACGTGGATCATTTCATTTATACAGTTCGTGAGTTCTATGAGGTATTGCAACAAATGAGGAAACCCAAAGACAGGAGGGAGAGTACTGAGGGAGAGGGAGTAGCTGATGTTAGAGATGATGGAGTCGTATAACAGCTTGGAAAAGCTGGACATCTGGGACATCTTTAACCTCCACCTCATAGGAACCAGCTTTGTGCTGATCCTTATCAAAGAAATTATTCATTTAGTGGCCAGTATTATTGACATTATTCACAAATCTATACTTTTCTTAGGTTTCAAATTTTCACCAACAATTATATGTCGAATTTCTACAGCCAGGAAAAAAAGATAAAAGAAAAAAGGTACAACAACATTCATGCATATTCTTTGGTCTGTTAGAAGACAGAAAAGATGAAAAATAAAATGTATAAAAATATGAGAACTCCAAAAGAGTTAGAAATCCCTGAATTACATCGTAAGTATAATTCATTATGCTAGAGTTAACAGTATCCACTACATCAGTACTTCTTTTCTACACATTCTCAAAATTCCCGAAAGTACTTTATAATATAAATGAGTACCATCTTGCTTGCCTGCACCAATGCAGAATATTGCTACAACAGAATCATCACTGACAAAGACACTTGACTTGAGTCTTGCCCAATTTAAACAGCTGTCATTAAAAACTGCAGGAAAAGAATCAACATAGAGGAACTTTTACAGCAACCCTAATCGTGAACTCCATAATTCTTCTGGTGTGGTAAACACACACATATGATAAACTACAGGTCAGGCTTAAGAGATATAAATATTTTAACAAGTTATTAATGGTACTATGAAACTGAACATGTAATCTGTTAAAATTTTTTAATTTTATTTTTAAAAATTAAAAATAAAGTTAACACCAGCATATCAGGCTACATTTTTAAAATATCTAACGTGCTACTTGTGAAAAATATCATTGTAGTAACTTACCACATCTTTCTTACAAAAAGAAAACAGTAAAAAGAAATTAACAATCCTATAAATAGCCAACAAGATCTAATCTGTTTCTGGTTCTCCAAATAGAGACGTCAAGCCTATCATTTATTAGGCTATGTAGGGCTAAAAATGCAAAAGGCATAAACAATTTTGGTATGCGGCACCACTTTGTTCAATCCCAAACAATACATCTTTAAGAAAACTGATGAAACTAGAATAAAAACCCAATATAATTTATTTAAAAATCTTAGACCAAAATAAGATTTTCAGAATTAAATGTAACTTTTCCCCATTTGCAACACAGAGTCAAATAACTGACAATAACTTCAGTCAAAAGCAAAAGAATATGGGGGAAAGGTACTTATAATCACAGTATATTCAGTATTACTCAAGGAATGCTCCTTGGATCAATGATGATGATGTCGTGGTGTTCTATCTTTTAAGAACCTTCAGATTTTCATAAAAAGGACACTGCTGGTCCTAAGCAACGGCTTCAATTGCATAAAGCCGTTTCTCCTCCATCTGTTAATCAGAGGGTACAGGCTTAGAAAAAATCAACTTAGTCAAACGTTCATTCTCTTTAATGAAAAGAAAAATTTCCTCTTTATACAGATGTGGCAGAAAGATTATATCTACTATATCCTCCCTCAAGAGAGACAAATGCATACATATACACACACATCACTATAGCAAAAACTGGGATGATAAAGACTACTACTAAGAAATGACATTAAGAAGATAAATTTGATATTACAGGAACTCACATCAGGCTTAATCTACACATAAGTGATTTGATGTTGTTTCAATCTACTTATAGGCATTATATATAATTATAAAATTTTAGGGTTGGAATAATTTAAGAGATTAATTAGTATCAACCACTACCCATCTGTCAGTTTGTCGTAATGTAGTGATTTGCATGTTGCTATGATGCTGGAAGCTATGCCACTAGTATTTCAATACTAGCAGGGTCGCCCAGGGTACACAGGTTTCAGTGGACCTTACAGACTAAGAAGAAAGGACTGGTGACATACTTCTGAAAATTAGCTAATGAAAACCCTATGGACTGCAGAATATTGTATGAGACTTCAACTGGCTTACTGGAGACACATCATCAGGAGGAACCAATCACTGGAGATGAACATCATGTTTAGTGAAGTGGAAGGTCAGTGAAGGCGAGGGAAACCCTCAATGACAAAGATGACAATGGCCACCATGATGGACTGAAACATACTAACAAATCATGAAGATGGCACAGTACTGGGCAATATTTTATTCTGTTATATGTGTGGTTGCCATGAGTCAGAGCTGATTCCCAAGTGTTTAGCACAGTACCTGATTCATAGTATATGCCCAAAAATGTTAGATACTGATATTTTATTCTATATCCATTTAAGCATAGAAAAAAATCCTAAAAGGCACACTAAAGTATTAACAGCTGTTAATATATCTTTTTTATACTTTTGCACTTTCTGTTATCATTAGATTGATAATCAGAAATAATAAGGCTAGTTCCCTCAAAAAACAAACTCCCTAAAAAAGGTACTTTATTCTTCACAAAATATTTAACACAACAGTTTCTAACATAACAAAGAACCTGAAGTACACTATTAAAAAACTGCAAAAATGGCGTGGCGGCAGTGTCAGACCTTGTTTAACTTTACAAGAGGGGAAGAGAATTAACATCAGCATCAGTAGCCCAAGGCTGACTGCTACGAGGTGGAAGTCAGACATACCGAGGTGGAAGTCAGACATACCTCAACCCTCCAACTTTTTTACCAATTCTGAAACCAGCCGTCCCTCCCACAGCACTCTTCTACTTCTCTGCTAGGTTCGATAATTTGTTGCAATGGCCACACAGAACTCACAAACTGTACTTAGTTATGGGGTTTATTTGAAAAGTAGCAGGTTACAATTCAGGATCAGGGACGAATCAGGATACAGTTCTTCAGTAAGCACAGCCTCTTCTCAGCCATGCCTACAGGCAGGCCTCTCCCCGGCCCTCAGCCTCTTGTTTGGGCAAGCGTTACAAAGCTCTTTAGCCACTGATGCTCAGAAGCATCCCACTCTGCCAGTAAGCCTCGGCCTGAAGGCGCTCAGCTCTCTAGTTTTGTGGGTCGGCACCGACAAGTGCCTGGAGGTACTCTACTCCGCCAGCAGAAGATGCTCTGCTTTCTCGCTCTGTGGGCTGGGAAGCCCACTGCACTGTCTCCTGGTTCTGCTGCCTCTGCTGCCACCATTTCTCTGCTGCTCCTTCTCGCCGTCTCTCACCATCTCCAATGTTACAGCTCTCTCTCCCTCGGGTCTAGGAGGCTCTCAGCGCAAGGATCCCGGGTCCAAACGACACACTCCATTCCTAGCTCTTCTTTCTTGGTGGTAATGAGGTCCCCCTCTGCTCTGGAATTGGCTCTCTTTTTAGGCCTAGTGGGATGGCAAAACTGACCAATCCCCTTGTTAGAGTTCCATACACTTTATTTGCATGGTCCCACCCCCCCCAAGGATGCCACGCACCTTATTTGCATCGTTAGCAGGCAATCCAATCCCCTTGGTGAACCACAAGCACCTCACTTGCATAGTCCCACCCAGTTATTTGGTGGGAGCTACACGACCATGGCGAGAAAGGCCATATAAAAGCGATCCATCGCACTGTAAAAATCAATTTACCAAATAACTAAATCCTACAAGATTATCTGACAAGCATTTCAAGACACGTTGTTGTTGTTGTTGTTAGGTGCCATCCAGTCAGCTCTCACTCATACTGACCCTACGTACAACAAAACAAAACATTGCCTGGTCCTACACCATCCTCAGAATCACTGCTATTTGAGTCCATTGTTGCAGCCACTGTGTCAATCCATCTCACTGAAGGTCTCCCTCTTTTTCACTCACCCTCTACTTTACCAAGCATGATGCCTTTCTCCAGGGACTGGTCCCTCCTGATAACATGTTCAAAGTACGAGAGAAAGTCTTGCCATCCTTGCTTCTAAGGAGCATTCTGGCTGTACTTCTTCAAGACGGATTTGTTTGTTCTTCTGGCAGTCCGTGGTATACTCAACATTCTTCACTAATACCAAAATTCAAACACATCAATTCTTCTTCGGTCTTCCTTATTCACTGTCCAGCTTTCACATGCATATGAGGCAACTGAAAAAAAACACGGCTTGGGTCAGGCACACCTTAGTCATCGGAGTGGCTTCTTTGCTTTTTAACACATTAAAGAGGTCTTTTGCAGCAGATTTGCCCAGTGCAATATGTCATTTCATTTCTTGACTGCTGCTTCCATGGGTATTGATTGTGGATCCAAGTGAAATAAAATCCTTGACAACTTCAATATTTTCTCCACTTATCATGATATTGCCTATTGGTCCAGTTATGAGGATTTTCGTTTTCTTTCTATTGAGGTGTAATCCATACTGAAGGCTGTAGTCTTTGATTTTCATCAGTAAGTGCTTCAAGTCCTCTTCACTTTTCGCAAGCAAGGGTGTCATCTGCATATCACAGGTTGTTAATGAGTCTTCCTCCAATCCTGATTCCGTGTACTCCTTCATATAGTCCAGCTTCTTAGATTATCTGCTCAGCATATAGATTGAATAAATATGGTAAAAGGGTAAAAGGATACAACCCTGATGCACACCTTTCCTGATATTAAACCTAGTAGAGACTTTATTACATAATAATTAGACAAACTAATTTAGATGGTTGTTGAAAATCTTGTCTTCTTTTCAAGGCACTTTTAAAATCTATATCGCTAAAAGCAAAGATGAGTTCCATCTTTATTTCCCATTGGCCATCAATGTAAGGCAGAGAAACTACCTAGGAACGTTAACGTCTAAAAGAGAAGCAAAGGACAACAGGCTTCTTACTAAAATCAAGCAATACTAACATTAAAAAAGAATGTACTAAATTCTCTAGCCCCTATTCAACTAATAGATCTGAAGAGTTTAAAAAAGTATAATAGATCAGTAATCAGAACGCAAAAGTAAATTCCCTGTATACATCCCAAAGTCTAATGTAGATTATTTCAACTCTTAAGAAATTTACAGAGCATGAAACAAACCCAGTGTATAATGTATCTTCTGAGAAAAAATGCAAGATATTCCTATTAATAATACTCTAAGTAAAACTGAAAATGTGACCATTTCTCCTTGTGCAATTCATTAGACCAGAATTCACTAGATGGGTGAGAATTATTAAACTAATTTTTATATTATATACCAGTGAATATCAAAATATCAACTTTACTGTGAGCATTAAGATCACTGATGAAAATATATATATTCTACAAATGGGTAAAATCCTGACAAATTACTTACATCCCACTGAAAATTTAAGTGATATATTTTAGTAATTAAATATTTTAACATCATAGCAGGAAAAAAGGGAGAAAACAACAACCAACCAACAGAAAAGTATTCCTTCACAAGGTCTTCAATCAATCTTATCAAATAATAGGTATTCAGGAAATTTATTCAATAAAGAAATTGCTATTTGATACACTACGGGAAGTGCCTAAAATGTGTACAAATTCTCACCCAAAATTCTGGTTGGTGAGTGACTCTCCAACTTACTTTCTACAATCAAATGTTATAATTTTTGGCAATTCAGAAATGAGTCTTTTCTATCTATAATCAGGGTCACGGTATTTGGCAGGGTCATCACACTTTGGCCAGTTGTTGTTCTACATTTTATACTCTAATTTTATTGTTATTCCAATAAGACTTTCAAAAAATTAGCCAGTATGGTATTTCAAGCGTAGGTTACTGTAATATCATTGGATACAAAAGCCAGACCTCTCTTTGGCCTTCTTCCGAGTCAGTATTTACAAAACATACACTTCCCATATTAAAGCCTGTTTACCTCAGTCTTTTGTTATAATATTTCATAAAATAAAATATGCATCAGTTGCTCAGGATTTCTTCTTAAGAAAAAACTACTCAACATACCCAAAATGTAATTTATTAACCCACCCCAAAACACAACCCATCCTGTGCTTCCCATCCAAGATAATGGCACTACCACTCATGTCTCTTAATCTAGAAAACAAGATGCGACCTTTGATTTTTCCCTTTCTCTTTTTCTCCTCTAACAGCAAGCTAATAAACTGGTAAATACAGTAGACTTGAAGCTCTCACTCTTTCTATTGCTGGTAGCCTAGCTCTGGCCTTAATTATATCTCACTTAGCCTAACACAATAATCTATCTGGAATGTGTTTCTAGTCTCATTCTCTCCATTCAATCCATCTTTCGCATTGTTTCTCTCATTTGTTCCATGAATACTGATAAAGTGCAAATTATGGGCCAGGAAACTCTTAAGAGAAGTTATTACTCATGATCTGTGTGTGTGTGTGTTTTAAACTCCATGAATGCTTTCAGAAAGTTCAAATCAGTAGATATAACATTCAAGAACTCCACAAATTGGCTATTCTTCCTTTCCAGTCTTTTCTCCCAATGCATCTATCACTTAATCATACTTCCAATCTCACTTCCAACCCTAAACCCACGAAGTTTTCACAAACCTTCATTTGAAATCAATAATTCTTTTCTCTTTACTGTATGTATTCCCATTTTGTATCTGTTTTTTAACATTTATTTTATTGTGTTACTATATTCTAGTTGTTTACGTGTCTATGCCCCAGGCTATACATCATAATGTTCTGGAGCTCCTTCACAGAACCTGACAGTTTCACATAGCAGATACACAAAAATGTTTGCCAAATAACTACTTAAATATCCTATCATTTCATTTATTTCTAAGTCTCTTTATACTCTCTAACAAGTTTAGGTAAAGATGGATATTTTTTAAACTGATGCCAATTATAAAGCAGACACGATTCATTTTTTACAAATAAAAGAATAATTTAAATCAGTATACAACAAGTATTTCCATGTAGATTTCAAAAGAACTACAAATCTAATGTTCTACTGTCTACACAATATTACTTAATCTTAATTACTTGAATTACACTGATCACGTACTCTGAGTTAAAACTCTCCTCTACGTTTTTTTCTAAATTAAAATCCGTAGTTACCTTCTCAAGATCAAAACTAACCAGTTCTATTAAACTGTTTTTCCTACAAATATAGCCATGTCCCAATAAATTATATTAATGTAAAACTAAAATCGTAATAGGATCCATATCATTAACTTTATAAAGGAAGGAAAAATGAGTCAAATACTATATACTACTTTGTACATACGGTCAGAGTTCTTCTATAACACTTATTTTAAAAACAATTGTAATGTAATGCAAATTTCACATTTACTCATGTGCAATTTTGTCCCTGAGAAACATCAGGTGAATGGAGAAAACTGCACCCAGCAGAACATAGCCACATAAAATACACAAAATATACAAACGCACGCACGTCAAACATCTATCAGCTACTTCAGTCCACCCCATGTGTCACGAGTTACACCCATTCACATCTGATGTTATAACTTTCCATCTGATTTCAGATGACCCTTCTTCCACCGCTTCACAATAACTCACAAGCTGCAGTTCTTCCTACACCCACTTCCAAAAGCAAACTTCAGGTTTCCAGTTCTCTTTCAAATAAACTGCCATATTTACTGTAACATGTATTTCTTAATCATTTAACATGTGTAAATCCATCCTACCATCTTATTAGATCCATTTTTTTAATGTGTCACTGAAGAAGTTTTTGAGAGTTGTGCTTCTATGTCCATTTTCTCCATAACTCCTATGCTTTTTATTATGTTGCATTATAGTAGAACTTCCTGTACCGATATTAGAGGTTCAGTACTATTCTCTAATAGATATAGTAATTCTGTAAACTGTATTTTTTTCTCCAATTATACTGTAATTTCATTAATAGAAACACATTAATCATATACTTTTTGAGTATGTATCAATAAATATTAATTTCCTACTTAATCCAAATAACTGGTCTAAATACTTTTTAATCATATTCATTTAAGTATAATTTACATTCAGTAAAATTCACCAATTTTAAGTGTATAGTTTGATCACTTTTGATAAATGTATATACAGGCCTCTTACCACCACTATAATCAAATATAGAATACTTCCATCACCCCAAAAGTTCCCTAGACCCCCTCTGCATTCAATCCCCACTACCACTAACACACACACACACACACACAGCCCCAGGTCCAGTTTTTATTACTATAGTTTTGTCTTTTCTAGAACTTCATATAAATGGAATCATATTCCCTGTAGTTTTTAGTAACTGGCTTTTTTTCACTTAGCATAATGCTTCTGAGATCCATCCATGTTGTTGCTGAGTAGTACTCAACAGTATGGATATAACAATTTGTTTCTCCATTGACCAGTTGATGGTCATTTGGGTTGTTTTCAATTTATGGCTAAATACGAATATTTGCATATTAAGCCTTTGTAAGACATGTGTTTTCATTTCTCTTGGATAAACACCTAGAAGTAGAACTGATGGTAAATATATGTTTAACTTTCTAAGATAACAGTCAAATTGCTTTTTATTTTGCTTATCAGTATTTTCTAGTTTATTCTGTTTACAATGAATGTAGTAATCATACGGATTTTAAAAGGCAAGTAGAAAACAACAGAATTGTAACTACTCTGCAAAGTGTTAGAAACTTAAACCAAGGTAAGAGTGAAACAGGAATTTTTAAGTTCAGTAACATACTCAAAATCTACAAATGTTACACCTTTGCAAATTGGAAGTTTTTTTACTATTTTATTTTTCAAAATTTTATGCATACCTTCAAAAATATTCTCCTAAATAATTACTGGGTCAAAGGTGGGGAAATGTAGAAAAAAGACTGTCAAACTATAATTAGAGCTTATTAGATATCTACAACTCCATACTAACAAATGTGCAAACTTCACGGGGAAGATTTTCTGTCAAAACAAAAATTACGTGTAAAACAACTAGCCTGAACTCTTTAAAACGTTAATGCCATGAAAGACCATAAAGACTAGGGAACTTTTATAGTGATTAAGAGACTAGAGAGACATGGCAACTAAACGCAATGTGTGATCCTGGACTGGAAAAAAATCCAGCTTTAAAAGACATTATTATGACAGATTGGGGAAATCTGAATGTAGAGTGTATATCTGATAAAAGTACAGGTAGTCTCCGACTTATGACAGGGTTCCAGTCCAACAACTCTATCGTAAATAGGTTCTGGCATAAGTCGAATGCCTTTTTTTTTTTTTTTTTTTTAGTTTTTTTAAGTTTTCATTTATTGTCTTTTATTATCAGTATCTTTATAAATTTGATCTTTGAACATCTGCAAGTGAACATCTAAGAATGATAACATCAGCAAATTATGTGCTGCAACATTGTATGTATTACTAAAGATGTACAAACAAAACGCAGTTGTAAGTGTGGTTCGTGGTAACTCCATTACGTCTTAGGTCGGGAACTACCTGTTATTACTGTTAAATTTCTGGATTGTGAAAATTGTGTATTGTGCTTACTAGGAAAATGTTCTTGTTCTTCGGTACCATCGTTGAAGTATTTAGGGTGATGGTGTCTGCAACTAACTCAAAACCAGTTGCCACTGAGTCAATTCCAACTAATGGTGATTCCATGTATTTCAGAGCAGAACTGTGCTCCACAGGGTTTTAAAGGCTGTGGTCTTTTGGAAGTAGGTCGCCAGACCTTTCTTCCAAGATGCCACTGGATGGACTCGAACCACCAACCTTTCAGTTAGCAGGCGAATGTGTTAACTGTTTGCATCACTCAGGGACTCTGTCTGAGGGCAGAAGCCACATTTTTTCACCTTTGCAGTTTCATTTACTAGGTTGCATCTGGACATTTTAGGTATCCAATTAATGTAGCCTTGGATGAAACTGATTCATTTTTACATAAAATGTATTAAAATAAGAGAAATTAAAATCTTTAAATTACTTATCAGTCTTAACAGAATCTAATTTAACTTGACTTTAAATTACAAGAATACTATTTTCAAACTTAACTCGTAATCTATCAATGTCTACCTTAAAGTCACAGGTTTTAAAGTGAACCATGAACTATGCCAGAACTTGTACAAATTAAAGTCAGTTAAGTATTTACTAAAAATCTTTTTTTTTTCTTTTTGTAATTGTGCTTTAGGTGAAAGTTTACAGAGCAAATTAAGTTTCTCATTAAACAATTAATACACATACTGTTTTGTGACATTGGTTGCCAATCCCGCAACACATCAACACTTTCCCCTCCCCTTCTAGACCTTGGGTTCCCTATTTCCATTCGCCCAGCTTTCTTGTCCCCTCTGCATTCTCGTCCTTGCTCCTGGGCTGGTGTGCCCATTTAGTTTCATATACATGGTTGAACTACATGTGTTATGGTTTGTTTTATAGGCTTGCCTAATCTTTGGCTGAAGGATGAACTTTAGGATTGACTTCAGTACTGAGTTAAAAGGGTGTCCAGGGGCCATATTCTCAGGCTTTACTAAGAATGTTAATGGTCTAATTTTTAAATAATTACACTGCTAACTACCACATGGCTTTCATGATGGAAACAAGGTAGCATATTCTCAATAGCACACTAATCTTTAGAACGGGTAGAGTAACAGAATTTGCATACAATCTATAATGAATAAAAAGTACAACCAGAAAAAAATTTTTTTAAATACTTAAAACTATTAACCTGTACATGTTATTTGAAACTTTAAACTACTTGCTAAACAGCAAAAAGAGAAACCAAAGGTCAGCAATCAATAAAGAAAACTTCTGGCAGGTAATTTTATACAACATATGAAAATAACCATTTGCTACTATTGACTTCTATCTGGTAAGTACAACTTCCAAACAAAGATATGTAGGTCACTCAACTTCTACGCTTTAGAAACTAAGGAGACCTGACATGAGTCTTCCTACTTCTCTGCCCAGTATTTCTTTTCTTTCTTCAGCAGATGTTACTATGTCACTATTTACTTACATTAATGGATATTAACCACATGGTATATACATAAGGGAAGGAGTCCTGGTGGCACAGTGGTTAAGTGCTCAACTGCTAACAGAAAGGTCAGCACTTTGACCCACCAGCAGCTATGCAGGTGAAAGATGTGGCAGTCTGCTTCCATAAAGATTACAGCCTTGGAAACCCTATAGGGCAGTTCTACTCTGCCCTACAGGGTCACTGTAAGTTGGAACTCAATGGCAATGGGTATATGTTAAGGGCAGGGGAGGTGAGCCATCTAGAGCATCATAAGAAGCAAGAAGAAATAGAGAAGGGAGAAAGGATAGAATTCCTATTCTGTGTCAGACACACTACTAGATGTTTTAAATAATCATTTATTTAGTGGGAATTAGAAGTGAGGCCTGTCAGTGTAAAAAGATTTGTAAGTTGTTACTTAGCAGCAACTATGATATTCCATGCTTCACAAAATTTACCAACTGTCAATAAACAGGTTTTGCTTCTCTGTATTTCCTGATATTTTCTATAGTTATAAATTGTATAATAAAACAAACTCAAAAACAGTGTATAAGGCTTTTTAAACACCAGAAAGGAATACCACCAAGTCATGCAAACCTCTGAACTATAACTTCTGTTTAATGAATCATTTATATTTATCATGACAGTAATTATGCTTTTAAAAACAACTGCTCCATTTCCATGAAAGAATAACCTTCCATTGTTTCTAAATGATGCTGTTTTGCTAAGGAAAAGCAACGGCTCCTCACCAATGAAGTACTGAGTATATTTCTACTTAATTTAATAGAACTAGGGGATATTAACTATCCTAACTTAGAGTCAATTTATAAAGAATCCTGTATTTGGAATAAACTATTCTGCTAAATAGTTCAAGCAGGCATTTCAGAGATATACAACCCCATATATCCTGTGAGGCATAGGATTCATATTCATAGTAACTGTGATATCTTCACATACTGCCACAACTTAATCAATAAAAACCTTACAGTGTTGGCTGTAATACTATAACAAAATTTAAACCAATCAAATTGTTTTTGAAACTTGACATACACAAATTTGGAGTCCACCTCTGCTACTAAGCAATGACAGAGTAACTGGGAAAGGATTTACCTTCCTACCATAAACTAAAAAACTAGAGGAAAAAAAAATGAAACTACTTTGCAGATAATGGACAAGAATAACAGAACTGCACTCTCTAAAAGAAATGAAACAAACAAGGTGAGTTCTACGGTTGCTGGTGTTTTACCTGGAAACACTTTACAGAATCCAGTACAGGGAAAGGGATTCCAAGTAAAGCATGGCAGTCTCACTGAACAAGACAGAGATCAGAATTCAGGAAGGCTGAGCCAACTGGAATAGAGGAGAGGAACAGCCCAAGGAAAAAAATTCCAGAACTCTGCTTAGAGAACACCTTAAGTATTTGTCTGAATATTAAGCTACACATGAATAGGGTGAAACACCAGGAGGCCAAGCAAAGAATAACTGCTAGGGAGCTGAATTCCTAGAGCTCAAACAGAGCTGGGAGATGTCTGAGTTCCAATCAGTCACAGTGGAAAGTCCTTACTGAAGCCATGGAGAATACAAGAGAGACCCAAAAGGGACATACCTTAACAGAAGGGCTGAATTAGCTGCTACATTAACCCTAGAATAAAGACTACTCTAAACTCACTTTAAAAAACAGCCTTGAAAGGATCAAGCTAATTCAAAAGTAACAACAAAAATTAAGCATACAAAAAAGTGTAACTGACAACATACAGAACCCAGTAAAAAATTACAAGACATGTCCGGAGGTGAGATGGGAAGGCAGAGAGGGTTAGGAGGTGGCTAAATGGTTATGGGGAACCAGGGGTGGAAAGGAGTGTGCTGTCGCAGAATGGGGTGAGCAATTAGGGTCATATAACAATGTATCTATAAAAATTTTGTATGGGAGACTAACTTGAAATGTAAACTTCACTTAAAGTACAACAATTAAAAAAAAAT
The DNA here is from genome assembly GCF_000243295.1 of Trichechus manatus latirostris. Lineage (NCBI taxonomy): Eukaryota > Metazoa > Chordata > Mammalia > Sirenia > Trichechidae > Trichechus > Trichechus manatus. The sequence goes on from NW_004444074.1 coordinate 598,453, forward strand.
TACAAGACACACACAAACAAGCAGAAAAATGTTAGCCATAACCAGTAGAAATATCAGTCAACAGAAACAGGTCTTACAATGAAAGCGAAATTAGCAGCCAAGGGTGTTAAATCAGTTATTATAAATATCTCCAACAATTTATATAAGAACATATAAATAATGAAGAGAAAGGAAGCTTTAAAAGAAAACAACAAAACAGAACTTTAAAGAATGAAAAATACAATACAGTATCTGAAATAAAAAATGTACTAGATAGGATTAACAGCATATATAACACTGCAGAAGAAAAGATCCATAAATCTGGGAAAGATCCATTAATATGGAGACAAAGCAACAGAAACTAACCAAGTAAAAGCACGGAAGGAAAAAGAAAAAAAAGAAAAAAAAAAAGAATAGAATCTCAGTGACTGTGAGACAGTACTAAGCAGTCTAACATTTAATTGGAATGCCAGGGGAGAGGGTAAATAGAAAAAAAAGTGAAGAAGTACTGACCCAAAATTTATCAATTTTGATGACAACTGTAAACCCACAGATTCAAGAAACTCAGCATCTATAGGATAACCTCATATTAAGACAAAGAGACATTGTAATCAAACTGCTGAAAGCCAATGATAAAAAGAAAATCTTAAAAGCAGTGAGGGGAAAAAAGACATCTCGTGTGTAGAGGAACAAAGAGAAAAATGATTGCACGTTTCTCATCTGGAATTATGCAAGTCAGAAGATATGACATGACATATTTTTCCCCTCGGGTTCCCCTCTAACCTAGTCCCTGATAACAACTAATCTTTTGTCTTGACAGATTTGTCTAGTCTAGATATTTCATGTAAGTGGGATCATACAATATTTGACCTTGTGTGTCTGACTTATTTCACTGAGCATAATGTTTTCAAGGTTCATCTGTGTAATGGCATGTATCAGAACTTGTTTTCTCTTTATGGCTAAAGACTATTCCATTGCATGAATACACCATATTTTGTTTATCCATTCATCTGTTGATAGATACTTGGGTTGTTTTTACCTTTTGGCTACTGTGAATAATGTTACAATGAACACTGGAGTACATGCATCTGAGTCCCTGTTTTCAATTCTTTTGCTGGGTCATAAGGTAATTCTATATTTAACGTTTTTGGGAACGGTGGCATGATATCTATAAAGTGTTGAAAAAATGTCGATCTAGAATATTAGGTACAGTAAAAATATCCTTAAAATTTGAAGGTGACCCCGTAAAGCCAAATGAGACTAACGAGGTACAGCAGTCCAGTGACAAGGGCCAGAAGGCAGAAGGGGACAAGGAAGTGGTGATAGGGAACCCAAGGATGAGTAAGGATATTGTTGATGTGTTGTGAGATTGTTAACCACTGTCATAGGGCAACATTTGTAGTAACTGTTAAATGAGAAACTATTTTGTTCTGTAAGCCTTCATCTTAAATGAGAATAACAGCACAATTCGAAGAGCATAGTCAGTGTCACTGAACTGTGCATGTAGAAATTTTTGAAACGGTGTGTCTTTGCCTATGTGTATTTTCACCAAAAAAAAAAAGGTTGAGAAGTTAGAGGGTTAATATGTTGTGGGGTTGTTAACCAATGTCATAAAACAACATGTGTACTACTATTTCATGAGAAACTATTTGTTCTGTAAGCCTTCACCTGAAGTACAATAAAATATATTAAAAAAAAAAAATTTTGAAGGTGACGCTACACACCTACCAGAAAAGCTGAAATAAAAAAGTGATAAAACCCAATGCTGATGAACATGTGGAGAAATTAGATCATTCACACATTGCTGGTGGGAATGTAAAATGATATAGCTACTCTAGAAAAAGAATATGGCACTTTACTCTCACTAGGAGGCTAAGATTTAAAAAAAAAAAACTAAAAATAACAAATGTTGGCAAGGAAGTGGATAAATTGGAACCCTTACCCATTGCTGGCAGAATGCAAAACGGTACAGTCACTGTGGAAAACAGTATGGCGGTTCCTCAAAAAGTTAAAACATAGAACTACCATATGACCCAGCAATTCCACTTCTAGGTATATACTCAAGAGACTTGAAAGCTACACAAACAGACACATGTACACCAATGTCGACTGCAGCACTAGTCACAACAGCCAAAAGGTAGAAGCAACCTAGGTATCCATCAATGGATGAAGGGATAAACAAAATGTAGTACACGCGTACAACGGAATATTACTTAGCCATCAAGAGAAATGAAGTCCTCATACATGCTATAAAATGGATGAACCTTGAAAACATTATGCTGAGTGAAATAAGTCAATCACTAATAGACAAATATTACATGATCTTATTTATATGAAATAACAAGAATAGGCAAATGTATAGAGAATAAAGTTTATCAGTGGTTACCAGAGACAGAAGGGAGAGGGAGAGGGAAAGGGCAAGCAATTGTTTGGGAAGTCTTAAGTTTCTGTTTATGGTGATAGGAAATTTGGTAATGATTATGGGTGATGGTTGTACCACATGATTAAAGTAGTTAATATCACTAAATTGCACACCTGAAAAATGCTGATTTGGCAAACGTGATGTTACATATATTTTTGAAACAAAAACAATAATAGAAGTGTATAGCAGTTGTTTACAAAACTAAACGTGCTTACCATACAACAAAGCAATTGCACGGTTGGGCGTTCATCCCAGACAAATGTAAACTTACATTTGCATAAAAAGCTGTACACCAATGTTCACAGCAGCTTTATTTGTGATACCCAAAATCTGAAAACAACCCAAATGTCCTTCAACAGGTAAACAGTTAAACAAAATGTGGTGCATCTATACCATAGAATACTATTCAGCAATAAAAAAGATTGATACACACAACAACTATTGATACACACAACTTGGATGTTCTTCAAGAAAATTATGCTTAGTGAAAAAAGAAAATCTCGTAAGGTTATATACTGTATGATCTCATTTATACAACATTCTTGAAAGAAAATTATAGAGATGGAGAACAGATTAGTAGTTTCCAGGGGTTGGCTGGTGGTGGGGAAGAGAGAGAGGTGACTGTGACCATAAAGGGTAGCACAAGGGACTGTGGTAGTTGTCATACTAACCTACATGTGATAAAACTGCATAGAACTAAATATACACAAACACGTAACTATATGTAAAATTGAGGAGAATCAAAGAATGCCATTGTAAAGTTCTTACACTATATGTGAAGTGATAAAATTTTTTGAAGGTAAAATGTGGTAAGTTAAAGAGGCCTACTGTAAACCTTAGAATAACCACTTTAAAAAAAAAAAAAGTATGGCTGTTAAGCCAAAAGTAGAGACAAAATGAAATATTTAAATATACTCAATCCAAACAAAAGCAGGAAAAGAGAACAAAAGGAACAAACAATAGATGGAACCAACAGAAAACAAATAACAAGAAGCTACATTTAATAAGCTCAATCATATTGTTATTCACATAAAATGTCAAAGAAAAAAACCAAACCCACTGCCACTGAGTCGATTCCGACTCATAGTGACGCTACAGGACAGAGCAGAACTGCCCTACAGGATTTCCAAGGCTGTAATCCTTATGGAAGCCGACTGCCACATCTTTCTTTCATAGAGTGGCTGGAGGGTTTGAACCTTTCACCTTTCAGTTAGCAGCCAAGTGCTTAACCACTGTGCCATCAGCCTCCTTACATTAAATGTAAATAGTCTAAACACTCCAAATAATAGAATGAATTTTTTAAAAAGACCCAATCATATGCTGTCCACAAGAAATTCACTTTAAATATGAACATGAAAATAGGTTAAAAGTAAAAGGATGGAAAAAAATATACCATGCAAACACTAAGCTTAAGAATAAGAATGATGGAGTGGTTATATTATTAGACAAAGGGCCTTTCAGAACAAGGAATATTACCAAAGATAAAAAGAGATATTTCATAACGAGACAGGAACAATTCATCAAGAACAATCCTAAATGTGTATGTACCTAATAACAGAACTTCAAAATACATGAAGCAAAACTGATAGAACTAAAAAGAGAAATAGACAAATGAATAATTATAATCGACATTTCAACAGTCTCCTCTCTATAATTGAGAAAACATGTACAGAAAATCAATAGATATACAGAAACGTAAACACTCCAACCAACTAGACCTAATTCATTTATTGAACACTCCACACAATAAATGCAAAATACACATTCTCCTCACATGCATATGGAACATTTATCAAACTAGATCATCCAGGGTACCATATTCCATTTAATTGTCGTATCTCCTTAGACTCTTCCTGGCTGTGTCAGTTTCTCAGACTTTCCTTGTTTTTGATAACCTTGACGGTTCTGAGGAGTATTGGTTAGGTATATTGTTGGATGCCCTCCAACTGGAATTTGTCTGATGTTTTTCTCTTGATTAGACCGGGATTATAGGTTTTGGGGAAAGGGATCACAGAGTATCACATTGTATCAAGGATACATACCATTAATATGACTTATGACTGCTGCTATTGACCTTAATCACCTGGCTGAATAGTGTTTGTCAGGTTTCTACATTGTAAAGTTATTCTCATCTCCCCCCTTCCCTTTTCCATACTGTACTCTTTGGAAGGAAGTGGGGGGGGGGGGCGTGTTGAATTAAGAGTACGGTGGCCAAACCTAAAGTCCCTTAAAGGTTTTATTATGCTGATGCCTCAGAAGAGGCTCAGAGCAAGGGACTAATATTCTCTCAATTAAATTTCATCAGAAGCCAGAAAAGGTGAAGCCAAGATATCTTTTGGAGAACCTGACCAGATCAGATGGACGTCTGCAGCAGACCTGAGTGGCTGGTACCTGAGTGACGTCACCCTGAAGAGTTTCTGCCGTACTAAAGGACTAACTGTTAATTACTGATTTGGGCTGGTAAAATGTACTAGAAGAGAGAAGTAACCCTCCAAATGTTAAGTATGTATAAGAATCCACAGCCAAAAAGACCAAGGGATGGTCTGCAGGTTTCTCTTACATCTGGCCTTTCTGGCCTTGGATTTACAATTCTGCCAAAGATGACTGGCTGGGCCACAATTTTGCAAGGGATTGGTTAGTCTATTAAGCAAATAGAGTGTAAAGCCACCCAATAAGATTAACTGACCTTGTGGAATTGGTTGATTACTATGCAAATTAAGTGACTGTGGCCTACCAAGGGGATTGGTCAGTTAGTGGTTCTAGTGGGAGAACCATGACTTAAAACTGACAAGAATTAGGCTTACATAAGGGCCAGCTGCACAGAGGTTGAGGGGGACCTCACTACCATCAAAAAGTGCCTGGACTGCAATGTATCCTTTGGAGGTGGGGTCCCTATGCTGAGAATCTCCTAGACCCAGGGGAGAGAGAGAACTGTAACACTGCCCTCTCCGGTGGGAGACGGCAAGAAACAGCGACAACCACAGCACACACAGCGGCAAAGAAATGGAGGCAGCAGTACAAGCAGCAGGAACCACGAGACTAAAGCAAGGCAGCTGCAGTGGGCTTGCCAGCCCACAGAGCGAGATAGAAAGCTAATCACTTTCAGGCAGGAGGCTTGCTGGTGGAGTAGGGTGCCACCCAGCACACTTTGGCAGAGCTAAAGAGCTGAAACACTTGCCGGACTGTGGGCGCCGCTGAGAGAAGGGCCACCTGCCTGCGGGCACAGATGAGAAGAAGCTGAGAGCTATCTTGTTTGGAAGCTGTCCTGACTGAAGAACTGTATCCTGTCTCCTGAGTTGTATCCTGTTATTTCCAAGTTAATCATGATCCTGAACCCAAGTTATAGCTTGTTAATGTTGTTAGGTACTGTGAGAGTCAGTTCTGACTCATAGCGACCCTGTGCACAACAGAACAAAACACTGCCCTGTCCTGTGCCACCCTCATGATCGTTATGCTCGAGCCCATTGTTGCAGCCACAGTCAATCCATCTCATTGAGGGTCTTCCTCTTTTTCACTGACCCTCTTACTTTACTAAGCATGATGTCCTTCCCCAAGGACCAATCCCTCCTGATAACACATCCAAAGTATGTGAGATGAAGTCTCACTATCCTCGCTTCTAAGGAGCATTCTGGCTGTACTCTTCCAAGACAGATTTGTTCATTCTTCCGGGCAGTCCATGGTATATTCAATACTCTTCGTCAACACCATAGTTCAAAGCCATCTATTCTTCTTCGGTCTTCCTTATTCATTGTCCCGCTTTCACATGCATATGAGGCAACTGAAAACATCATGGCTTGAGTCAGGCGCACCTTACTCTTCATGGTGACATCTTTGCTTTCTAACACCTTAAAAACGGTTTTTTGCAGCAGATTTGCCCAATGAAATGCATCATCGAATTTCCTGACTGCTGCTTCCACAGGTGTTGACAGGTGGATACAAGTAAAATGAAGTCCTTGACAACTTCAATCTTTTCTCCATTTATCATGATGTTGCTTATTGGTCCAGTTGTGAGGATTTTTCTTTTCTTTATGTATAGCCTGTTACTTCCTTAATAAACCACATAATCATTGAGTATGGTCCGTGAGTTCTGTGTGGCCATTGCAACGAATTATCAAACCCAGCAAAGTAGAGAGTGCCATGGGGGTGGGGGTATTTGTGTCAGAAATGGTGAAAAAGTTGGAGAGTGGAGGCATGTCTGACCGTGAAATCAGCTTTGCGCTGATCTTGATTCTCATCTCTCCTCGTGAATGTAGGTGAATTCAGATGTTATTAGATTAGAAAGTCACTATGCCCAGCCCACACTTAAGGAGTAGGGAGTTAACCTCCCACTCTTTATCAAGGAGATCACCAGGCCTTTCTTCCTAGTCTGTCTTAGCCTGGAAGCGCCACTAAAACCTGTTCAGAATCATAGCAACATGCAAGCCTCCAATGACAAATGGATGGTGGCTACACATGAGGTAATTCAGGTAAATGGTTTCCAGATTCAGAAAAAAAGTTATTGCCTCTAAGCTCTCATTGTTATAAACATTCACCAAGGGAAAACTGGTTCCAAGAATATTTTAAATCTAAACCAAGCTATATCAGTTACTTTTTCTATCATAAGAAGAATACTGACAAACTGCAAAAAGTAGTTTTTGTTTATGAGAAAGTATATTCTGCAATTTACCAGCTTGTGCTGACACTGCAATAAAGTTACAGAGAGTGAGGAGGGCAAGAAAAAAACAACAGAAGACTAAAAAAATTACATAAAAATAAATTCAGCTTAAAAAATTTTAAAGAGGTAGAGAATTAGGTAAAAAGGGTAAGAATACCACTAATGACTATGTAAAACAACACATAAAAATACTACAAATGTTATTTTTTACTAAAATACTGTCAACCATACTATGACACTCTATGAACATCCTACAAAACTCTAAGTTTGAAAGTATTCACCTATGATTTGTATCAACGACTGGCCAATAAAACAAAGAATATGATTTCAAATCAAGGTATCACTGGCCTTTCTTTATAAGGAAAAGAGGAAGATGACTTTAAAGGAGTAACGATGCACATTAAAAGCGATGAAACTTATACACCAACAAAACTAAACTTATGGCCATCGAGTCGATTCCGACTCATAGCAACCCTATAGGACACAGAAGAATTACCCCATAGGGTTTCTAAGGCTATAAATCTTTTCTGAAGCAGATCACCACATCCTTCTCCCATAGAGCAGCTGGTGGGTTCGAATCACCGACCTTTTGGTTAGCAGCTGAGCACTTTAACTACTATGCCACCAGGGCTCCTGAAACTTATCTAGAACTATTTAAAAAAAAAAAAAAAACCCAAACCCGTTGCCATCAAGTCCATTCCGACTCATAGGACAGAACAGAACTGCCCCAGAGAGTTTCCAAGGAGCAGCTCATGGATTAGAACTGCCAACCTTTTGGTTAGCAGCCAAATGCTTAACCACTGTGCCACCAGGGCCCGGTAGACCCATAAAAACCAACACAAAAGTTATTAGCTCCATTTTCGTTTTTTTTTTTTTTAACTTTTTTACTGTACTTTAGATGAAGGTTTACAGACCAAATAGTTTCTCATTAAACAGTCAGTACACATATTGTTTTATAATTAGCTCCATTTTCTACTTTAGTGATGAACAAAGAATGATCAGAACAAGAAACGCAAATACTGTTTCTCTCCCCGGTCCTCAAAGCATTTTCTTTCAGAGGCTCTCTTCTCTAGAGTATAAAAGTAGCTAACATCCACATTCCAGAGTCTCAGCAGAGCTAGTACCCCAAGTCCAACATCTCTGATGTCTAAGCAAAGCATCCACAATTTAGGTCTGAAAGGGAAAACTAGAAAACTTTTTCTGTGCTTAAAGAACCTTTTCTTAGATACTCTTACAAACACCCAATTCAGAACAACCTTAATAATGCGAAACAAATTTTGTCATGAAAATGTCAGAGGGTCTTGCTTAACCAGTAAAAGGCCTAATATATCTCCAATGACCCTGATGTGAATTTTCTTGCATGCTTCCTTTTTCATGTTTATGCAATTGTAATCACTGTATTTCAATTACTATACACAAACTGCACCTAGATATTTTATTTGCTGGTAAAGTTAAATTTAATACCTGACCTTTCGTCCATTTAAAGTGTACAGTTCAATGGCTTTTAGTATATTCACAGAGTTGTGTATCCACCACCACAATCAATTTTAAGACATTTTTCATTACGCCAAAAAGAAACCCCATATCCTTTAGTCGTCACCCCTTAAGCCACCCATTCCTCCAAGTCCTAGCTAACCATTTATCTACTTTACACCTCTACAGATTTGTCTGTTCCAGACAGCTCATATAAATGGAATCATACAATATGTGGTACTTTGTGACTGGCTTCTTTCACTCTGAATGTTTTCAAGGTTCATCCAAGTTGTAGCACGTATCAGTACTTCATTTCTTTTTTAAGGCCAAGTAATATTCCACTGTGTATATACACACCATATTTAGTTTATCCATACATCAGTTGCTGGACATTTAATTTTTTTCCAAAAATTGGCTATCATAATTAATGATGCTATGAACATTCATATACAAGTTTTTGTGTGGACATATGTTTTCATTTCTCTTGGGTATAATATTCATAGGAGTGAAATAGCTAGGTCATACGGTAATCATTAAAAAGACAGGAAAGGAAGAAAAAGACCAAAATGTATGTCAGAAGAGACTCTGAACTTGCTCTTGAACAGAGCAGCTAAAGCGAATGGAAGAAATGATAAAGTAAAAGAGCTGAACATAAGATTTCCAAGGGCACCTTGAGAAGACAAAGTATTATAATGAAATGTGCAAAGATCTGGAGTTAGAAAACCAAAAGGCAAGAATATGCTCAGGATTTCTCAAGCTGAAAGAACTGAAGAAAAATTCAAGCCTACTGCAATACTGAAGGAGCCTACGGACAAATTATTAAACACAGGAAGCATCAAAAAGAAGATGGAAGGAATATACAGTCACTATACCAAAAAGCATTGGCCGACGTCCAACCATTTCAGGACATAACATATGATCAAGAACTGATAATATTTAAAGAAAAAGTCAAAGATGCACTGAAGGCACTGGCAAAAAACGAGGCTCCAGGGACTGATGGAATACCAACTGAGATGTTTCCACAAAATGGATGCAATGCTGGAAGCACTCACTTGTCTATGCCAAGAAATTTGGAAGACAGTTACCTGGCCAACCAACTGGAAGAGATCCATATGTGTACCCATTCCAAAGAAAGGTGATCCAACCGAATTCAGAAATTATCGAATGGTATCATTAATACCACACGTAAGTAAAATTTTGCTGAAGATAATTCAAAAACAACTGCAGCAGGACATCGACAGGAAACTTCCAGAAATTCATGACAATTTCATAAGAGGATGTGGAATGAGGGATACCACTGCTAATGTCAGACGGATACTGGCTGAAAGTAGAGAATACCAGAAAGATGTTTACCTGTGTTTTAATGACTATGCAAAGGCATTCAACCATGTGAATCATAACAAATTATGGATAACACCACAAAGAATGGGAATTCCAGAACACTTAATTGTGCTCATGAGGAACCTAAGCATAGACCAAGTAGATACTGCATGGTTTAAAGTCAGGAAAGGTGTGCGTCAGGGTTGTATCCTCTCACCATACTTATTCAATCTGTATGCAGAGCAAATAATCTGAGAAGCTGGACTATATGAAGAATGCAGCATCAGGATTGGAGGAAGACTCATTAACAACCTGTGATACGCAGATCACACAACCTTCCTTGCCGAAAGTGAAGAGGACTTGAAGCGCTTACTGATGAAGATCAAAGACCACAGCCTTCAGTATGGATTACACCTCAACATAAAGAAAAAAAATATCCTCACAAGTGGACCAAGAAGCAACATCATGATAAACGGAGAAAATACTGAAGTTGTCAAGGATTTCATTTTACTTGGAACCAAAATCAACGCCCATGGGAGCAGCAGTCAAGAAATCAAACGATGTATTGCGTTGGGCAAATCTGTTGCAAAAGACCTCTTTAAAGTGCTCAAAAGCAAAGATGTCACTTTGAGGACTAAGGTGCACCTGACCCAAGCCATGGTATTTTCAATCACCTCATATGCATGGAAAAGCTGGACGATGAGTAAGGAAGATCGAAGAATTGATGCCTTTGAATTACGGTGTTGGTGAAGAATACTGACTATACCATGGACTGTCAGAAGAATGAACAAATCTGTCTTGGAAGAAGTACAGCCAAAATGCTCCTTAGAAGTGAGGACGGTTAAGACTTTGTCTCACGAACTTTGGACATGTTATCAGGAGGGACGGTCCCTGGAGAAGGACATCATGCTTGGTAAAGCAGAGAGTCATCAAAAGAGAGGAAGACCCTCAATGAGATGGACTGACACAGTGGCTGCAACAACGGACTCAAGCATAACAACAACTATGAGGATGGGGCAGGGCCTGGCAGTGTTTTGTTCTGTTGTACATAGGGTCGGTATGACTCGGAACTGACGGGACAGCACCTAACAACAACAACATGGTAATCTATGTTAAACCATCTGATAAACTGCCATACTGTTTTCCAAAGCAAGTGTACCATTTTACATTCCCACCGGCAGGTATATAGAAGGTTCCAATTCCTCCATATTCTAATACTTGTTATTATCTGTCTTTTTTATTAAAGCCATCCTAGCGAGTGTAAAGTGTTATCTCATTGTGGTTTCCCTGATGACTAATGATGTTGAGCATCTTTTCATGTGCTTACCGCTCATTTGTGTATCTTCTTTGGAAAGATATTTATTCAGATCCTTTGTCCATTGTTTAATTAGGTTATTTGTCTTTTTATTATTGAGTTGAATAGTTCTTTATATATTTCAGTGGACTATATGAAGAGGAATGTGGGATTGGGACTGGAAGAAGACTCATTAACATGTGCATAGTGATGTCCAGATGACACAAACTTTCTTGCTGAAAGTGAAGAGGACTTGAAGCACTTACTGATGAACATCAAAGACTACAGCCTTCAGTATGGATTACACCTCAACATAAAGAAAACAAAAATCCTCACATCTGGACCAATAAGCAACATCATGATAAATGGAGAAAATACTGAAGTTGTCAAGGCTTTCATTTCACTTGGATCTACAATCAACGCCCATGGAAGCAGCAGTCAAGAAATCAAATGACACGTTGCATTGTGCAAATGTGCTGCAAAAGACCTCTTTAAAGTGTTAAAAAGCAAAGATGTCACCTTGAAGTGTATGGTGCACCTGACCCAAGCCATGGTGTTTTCAATCGCCTCATATGCATGCAAAAGCGGGACAGTGAATAATGAAGACGGAAGAAGAACTGATGCTTTTGAATTATGGTGTTGGTGAAGAATACTGAATATACCATGGACTGCCAGAAGAACAAACATATCTGTCTTGAAGAAATACAGCCACCATGCTCCTTAGAAGTGAGGATGGCAAGACTTCGTCTCACGTACTTTGGACATGTTATCAGGAGGGACCAGTACCTGCAGAAGGACATCATGCTTTGTAAAGTAGAGAGTCAGCGAAAAAGAGGAAGACCCTCAACAAGATGAACTGACACAGTGGCTGCAACAATGGGCTCAAACATAGCAAGGATTGTGAAGATGGCGGAGGATCAGGCAGTGTTTCATTCTGTTACACACAGGGTCGCTATGAGTTGGAAACAACTCAACAGCACTTAATAACAACATATATTATAGACACAAGTCCCTTATTAGATACATGATTTGCAAAAATTTTCTTCCAGTCTGTGGGTTGCTTTTTCATTTTCTTGATGGTGTCCTTTGGAGCACAAAGGTTTTTAATTTTGATGATGACTAATTTATCTATTTTTTCTTTTATGTGGTTTTGGTGTCATATCTAAGAAACCATGGCCTAATCCAGGGTTATCAAGATTTACATCTATGCAAACTACATAAGTCAGCTGCAAAAGGACAAATACTATATGATCTCGTTTACGTGAAATAAGCAAATATATGGGTACCAAGGATTATTAGCAGTTAGCAGGGACGGGAGGAAGGGGGAAAGGTGAGGTTTTTACTTAGGGGGCACTGAGTTTATGTTAATGGTGGCAGAATAATCTGGAAAAGAATAGCAATAAAGGTGGCACAACATGAAGAATGTAATCAATGTCACTGAATTGTACATGTGGAAATTGTTGAATCGGTGAAGGTTTTATTGTGTATATTTTCACCATAATTTACAAAAAAAATGAGTTAAAAAATATTTATACTTATGTTTTCTTCTAAGCATTTCATAGCTTTAGCTCTAACATTTAGATTTTTGGTCTCTTTTTAATCAATTTTTGTTTATGGAGTGAGGTAATGGTCCAACCTGTACAACAAGTAATTACCGAAAAAGGAGAGTATCTCTTTAAGTACTAAACAGGGACACTGATAACGAGCCAGAAAGAACTTAGAGAAGAACAAGAACAGTATAAGCTGGGGCAGTTGGGAACAATTTCATAGAAGAAGACTTGAATGGACAGGGAGGAACAGGACAACAAGATCAAAAGGGCACTAAAGGGACATCACGAGCACAGACAGAACAGGTACGATAAAGGCTTTATGCTGGGCAGTAATGGGAATTAGGCTGCACAGATGTGGTGAAGCCAATCACTGATAGCCTTAAAAATTAAACAAAGGAATTACTTGCCAAAAATAATCAATATTAAAGACATCAGAATAAATGTGGGAGACATGGTTACTGAGGGGGAAGAGACAAGAAGGAGCTGTCTGAAGTATTAGAAACTTTCTACAACTTGATCTGAGTGGTGGATACATTGTAAAAATTCATTTGTGCACTTTACTATATGTATATCTTACCACGGAGTCACCGGGTGGTGCAAAGGTTAATGTGTTCAGCTGCTAACCAAAAGGCTGGTGGTTTGAGTCCGCCCAGAGGTGCCTTGGAAAAAAGGTCTAGGGATCAACTTTCAAAAAATCAGCCACTGAAAACCCTAGGGTGCACAGTTCTACTCTGACATCAATTTGGTGGCAACTGGTTAACTGGTTATATTACATCACAATTGGAAAAATTTAAGAAGTTGCCAGATGACACACTACCTTTGTAGGTTTGAACAGGTAACAGAAGAGTGGTATTAGGAGAAAAGTCTTATAGCAATACCTAAGAGGAACTACAACGGGAGCAGAAAAGACAGCCTTTTAAGTAATTTAGAATTAAGGTAACACTTATATAACACAGGTACTGTTCTAAGAGCTGTATATATAGTCATATACCTAATCCTCTTAACAACCCTATATGATAGGTACTATTATTATTATTATTATCCCCATTTAAATGATGAAATGGAAGCCCACAGAGGTTAAGTAAGTTGCTTATCTAGCTCAGCTGGCATAACACAGCTTTTAAAGAAAATGTTCTACGTTTTACTTTGGTGAGTAGCATCTGCGGTCTTTAAAGCCTGTGAGCGGCCATCGAAGACACTCCACTGGTCTCACCCCTTTGGGAGCAAGGGAGAATGAAGAAAACTAAAGATACAAAGGAAAAATTAGTTCAAAGCACTAATGGACCACAACTACCACAGCCTCCACCAGACTGAGTCCAGCACAACAAGATGGTGACCAGCTACCACCACTGACTGCTCTGACAAGGATCACAATGGAGGGTCCTGAACAGTGCTGGAGAAAAATGTAGAACAAAACTGTAACTCACAAAAAAAGACCAGACTTACTGGCCTGACAGAGACCGGAGAAACCCCAAGAGTATGGCCCCTGGATACCATTTTAGCTCAGTAATGAAGTCACTCCTGAGGTTTACCCTTCAGCCAAAGATTAGACAGGCCCAAAAACAAAATGAGACTAAAGGGGCACACCAGCCCAGGGACAAGGACTAGAAGGCAGGAGGGGACAGGAAAGCTGGTAATAGGGAACCCAAAGTTGAGAAGGGAGAGTGTTGTTAACCTATGTCATAAAACAATATGTGTACTAACTGTTTAATGAGAAGCTAGTTTGATCTGTAAACCCTTATCTAAAGCACAATAATAAAAAAAAAGTAAGTTGCTCAAAGTTACACAGTAATCAGAATATCCATGACAATAAACTCTCTTTTTTCACCATTCCACACCACCTATACACCCATGCATACACAACAAAACAAAAAACAAAATAAACTAAAAATGGAAGTTGATCTTAACCTATCAATAAGAACACAGACTAAAACAGTGCTTATAGGGATGACGTATATCCAGCAGCAACATCCTCTTTCCCCATCCTGTGACTTCAATGTCAGCACCATTCTCTCACAAATTTCAGAGTCAGCATGACAGACTAAAAACCTCACTCAGCAAGTACACCAGCTGTATAATCACCTCTATAACCCCTACTCCTAAAATAAGGCTTCACAAAAATTAAAAGTAGCTTCTCATGAGGGTGTTAAAGATCTCTGGAAAAAAGAACAAAGGATAAAACATATTTCAAAGGAAGAAACCTCACGACTTAATAACCTACTGGATGAATACAGGTGAGGAAAGAAACTAAAAGAATCTGAAACAATCCCAAAGTTTCTAGCTTGGAAGAATTCAGAAAGGTTACAGGCAGAAACGAAAATACATGTCCAAAAAAGGACTGTACACAAAAGTTCACAGCAGTTTTATTTATAATAGCCAAAAACTGGAAACAACTGAAATATCAATCAATAGGTGAATGGATAAATTATGGTATATCCAAACACTGGAATATTGCACTCGGCAATTTAAAAAATGAACTACTGATACACCCAACAGCATGGGTAAATATCAGAGATATTATGCAAGGAGGAAGAAGCCAAACACAAAAATACATACTTGATTCCATTTTTATGAAACTGTAGAAAAAGACAAACCTAATTCATAGTAACAGAAGTCATATCAGTAGTTGCCTAGAGGTAAAGATGGGGGAAAAATACATACTTGATTCCATTTTTATGAAACCATAAAAAAGACAAATCTAATTCATAGTAATAGAAATCGTATCAGTAGTTAACTAGAGGTACGGGTGACAGAGTGACTGATTGCACAGGGGTCTGGGGAGCTTTCAGAGGAGATGGAAACATTCTTCATCTTCACTAAGGTGATGGTTACAGCCATTGATCCGTATACTAAAAATGTACACATTTTATTTAAAGTAAATTATACCTTAGTAAAGTTCATTTTAAAACATGTTATTAACATTGAAATAGGTAGGTAAATAAAGGGGAACCTTTTCCAAGAACAGATGAAGATGATGAGTCCATTTTAGATGTGTTAAACCTGATGTTACCACAGGATAACCAAGAGGTACAAGTCATCCCATGCAGGCAGCTAGGTATAAAGGATGGGGCTGGGGGAGGCAGTGGGAAGAGAGGGAGCAAGAACAAGAGGGCCAGAGTGAGGAACAGAGAAAAGCACCAAGATAAGTGTTTAGAGACATCGACAGATGGGTCAGTCAGAAAGAAGAACGTGAAAGAAGAAAGGGGAGGATTAACTGTTAAGCATTAAAAGGAAGCAGAGAACAAAAACGACCACAAATGAATTTATTCACCTTATGAATTCAAAACTCATCTTTCATGGACATCTTTTTTTCTGTCACCTAACAGAGTATTTCACAACCAGGATGAGCAGCCTCATCTTAACCCAAAGTCCTGCTTCCTGAAAATCCATCTATCTGATAAACCAGTTGATGTTTTAGACACTTAAAATATTAGAAAGGAAAACGGGTCAGGAGGACTAAGGTCACAGGTAGATTTATGCTCTTAGAAATTTTTTTACATTTTTCTACACACACTAAAATACTAAGTAAAAAGAATACCAATGCCATTTATACATCCTAAATTAGCCACGTGGATCATACAGTTAATTTGCTAACAATAAACTTATGTCCCTCCTCCTCAAAGTTTCAATGAAGTGCTTGTAAATGTGCACTGTTCTTTTACAGACATGCATTTTAAGAGGCCTAATCCATCATTCAAATGTTTAATGCCAACCATCTCTGGACAGATGCACAAGAAACTGTGGTTGCCTCTAGGAAGGTGAACAGAGTGGCTAAGGGACAGGAGTGGGAGAATAACTTATTTTTCATGGTATATTTTTTGTATTTTGTATTATATATAGCTATAACTTACTCCAAATAACTTTTTTCCCCCCCATATTTAAAGCCTTTCTGATTTTAAGGCAAAAGCTGCTGATTTTCCAAAGACTAACCACGGTCCGAAGATGCAAGGGTAGACTGGATGATGGAAATGCTCTGGATGACTTAATTCCCACAGGCCTTCCTCAGTATAGACAGCCTTAGCTCTGCCCATTAATTTCATGTCATATCACTGTCAGCCACTCAAACAAAGATTAAGCTTTTCCTTCCAACAAAAGATGACTTTTTTTTTAATTTTTCATTGTGCATTAGGTGAAAGTTTACAAAAGCAAATTAGTTTCTCATCCTATAGTTTGTACATAAAGTGTTCCATGACATTGGTTTCATTCTCCACAATGTGTCAGCACTCTCCCCATTTCTGTCTTAGATTCCCCATTTCCTTTCATCCTGATTTTCTACCACTTCCTGCCTTCTAATCTTTGCTTTTGGCAAGTGTTGCCCTTTTAATCTCATACAATTGATTGTTCTAAGAAGTATGTTCCTCTCGGGTGCTACTGTTTATTTTATGGGCCTGTCTATGGTTTGGCTGAAAGGTGGTCTCCAGGAATGGCTTAATGAACCACACCCTCCTCTAGCCTGAGACCAGAAGAACTAGATGGTGCCCAGCTACCACTACCGACTTCTCTGATCAGGGACACAACAGAAGGTCCTGGTTAGAATAGGAGAAAAATGTAGAACAAAACACAAATTCACTGAAAAAAAAAAAAAAAAATCAGACTTACTGGAATGATAGAGACTGGAGGAACCCCTGAAACTATCACCCTAAGAGATCCTTTTAACTTGGAACTGAAGCCACTCCCAGAGGTCACCTTTCTGCCAAATAACAGACTGGTCTATAAAATAAACAGTAAAACCTGTGAGGAATGTGCTCCTTAGAACAATCAACTAAATGAGACCAAATGGTCAACAATTGCCCAAAAGCAAAGATGAAAAGGCAAGGAGGGGCAGGGAAACTGAAGAGATGGAAATGGAGAAGGAAGAGTGGAAATGGGAAGAAGTGCTGACACACTGCAGTGATAGCAACCAATGTCACAGAAAAATCTGTATATGAATTGTTGAAGGGGAAACTAATTTGCTGTGTAAATTTACACCTAAAACAAAACACATTAAATATATATATATATAAAACAGATGTGTCATTATTGATCTTATTTTGACAGTAAAGCTACACAGCTTACTGGTTGAAATGGTAGTCTTTAAATTCAAATCCCATCAATTACTATTTTAATTACTATTTTACTGGAAGGAGGTCAGCCCTCGTACAGCCCAACAGCCATAGCTTCCTCTGTTCCTCCACCTGCTAGTGTCCCTAGGCTTTAGAAACAAACTACAGCTCAACCTGGGGTATGATGTTCTGCCCAGATAGGCAGCAAGGACTAGGGAAACTCCCAACTGGTGCCTATCAAGGGCCATGGACCTCCTTGGGTTGTTAAGCCAGAAAACCTGCAGCTGTGCCTAACTCAAGGGCGTCACTAATCCCTGGACTATAAAGCCAGGTGGGTATAGGAGTTCGGAGTCCCTCTCCTATGGTGCAATGTGGGACACACATAGAGAAGTCTACATTCCACCTGGACAGGCTTCCAAGCCTGGGGGGACCGGCTCACCATGAATCTGTTCCTGTTGTTTGCTGTTTTCTGTGAGTAACAAATGGCTTTCACTTTGCCAACACTGCGTCTTGAGTGTATGACTCAGTCAGACTGGAAGGACACAGCACCCAAGGTGGGATTCCTGCTACTGACTGGGGTCCTTATCCTAGTAGTCATGTGCCTGCTTGGGTTCTTGGGGCTGCCTCTGAGGCAACCTGTGTGTGCAGCACATTTAGTAATCACAATTATAACTATGTATCTCAAAAAGTATTAAACTGAAATTGATTTCTATATTAAGTGCAGCATAAGTAAACCAACTGGCTTAATAACTATGCTTCAAAAGAATTAAAAAAAAAATTAAAAAACACTGTTTCAAAAAGATGTTAATCACAATGCCACCTGAATAAAATAAAATAATGGATACTAAAATTTGGGATACCATTTTATCTAACTGTAATCCAATTAATTTATGTTAAATTAAGAAAATGGTAGTGTACTTTAACATACTGTCAAAAATTAAAAGTTTTTATATTAGTCATTTTACTTATTTTAACAAACATTTCGTATCTCAACAATAAAACCCTTTCATTATTTTTATTTTGTTTTATTACTGTTGTGCTTTAAGTGAAAATTTACAATTCAAGTTAGTCTCTCAAGCAAAAATTTATACATACATTGTTTTGTGACCCCGCTTGCTCTCCCTATAGTGTGACAGCACAGTCTTCCTTTCCATTCTGGATTTCCCGTGTCCAGTCAACCAGCTCCTGACCCTCTCTGCCTTCTCATCTTGCCTCTGAACAGGAGCTGCCCATTTAGTCTCATGTATCTACTTGAGCTAAGAAGCACACTCTTCACAAGTATCATTTTATGTCTCATTGTCCAGTCTAATCTTTGTCTGAAGAGTTGACCTCAGGAATGGTTTTAGTTTTGAGCTAACAGAGAGCCCAGGGGCCACGTCTTCCAGGGTCCCTCCAGTCTCAACCAAACCATTAAGTCTGGTCCTTTTACTAGAATTTGAGTTCTGCACCTCACTTTTCCCCTACTCCATCAGGGACTCTCTGTTGTGTTCCCTGTCAGGGACATCACTGTGGTAACTGGGCACCATCTAGCTCTTCTGGTCTCAGGCTGATGAAGTCTCTGGTTTATGTGGCTCTTTCTGTCTCTTGAAAACCCTTTTATTATTAATGACTGGATTTACAACCTCAAAGATCATTATAAAACACATCTTACATGTTTACTTATGGTATCTGTTTTACCACTCTTACCCTAATATATTCCACCCCATTACCTGGAAAGTTCAGTGAAAATATTTACAAGACTCTTAAATTAACCAAATATCTTGTTAAACTCAGCTGTTTACAGTAGACAGCATGTAAAATATTGGGAGGCTTAATTCTCCAACTTACTGATGAAGGTAAAAGACCAGAGCCTTCAGTGTGGATTATACCTCAACATAAAGAAAATGAAGATCCTCACAACTGGACCAATAAACAACATCATGATAAACAGAGAAAAAATTGAGGTTGTCATACTAATTTGGATTTCATACTATTTGGATCAACAATCAATGCCCCAAGAAATCAAACGACATATTGCATTGGGCAAATCTACAAAAGATCTCTTTAAAGTTTTAAAAAGCAAGATGTCATTTTGATGACTAAAGTATGCCTGGCCCAAGCCATGCTATTTTCAACCGCCTCATATGCAGGTGGAAGGTAGACAATGAAAAAAGACAGAATAGATGCATTAGAATTGAGGTGTTGGGGGGGGGGGAAGAATTGTGGTGTTGGAAAAGAATACTGAATAGACCACGGACTGCCAGAAGAACAAATAAGTCTTAGAAGGAACATAACCAGAATGCTCCTTAGAAGCGAGGTTGGTGAGACTCCGACTTGCTTACTTTGGACACATCACTAGGAAAGTTCAATCACTGGAAAAGGACATCATGTTTAGTAGAGTGCAAAAACAGGGAAAATCCTTAATGAGATGGATTAACACAATAGCCTCAACAATGGGCTCAAACATATCAAGATCATGGAGACTGTGCAGGGCTAGGCAATCTTTCGTTCTATTAAACATAATGTCGCCATGACTTGACAGTAACTAGTAACAACAACAATTCTCCAACTTAAGGTAATTGAAAGAATACATTATTAAAATGTCTGCATTCCAAATCTGATAAATAAAAATGTATTCATTTGATTCTCACACTTCTTAAAACTTCCAAACTAGGTTCAGTCTTGTTGATTTTAAGAAACACTAATAAATTCATAAATCACATGCAGCCCTATTTATAGGCACAAAGTCTAACCCAATCCCAATAATGAAACTACTAAATGCAAACAAAAAAA
>NW_004444074.1:619058-671540 GCF_000243295.1 Trichechus manatus latirostris
TTAGTCTCATGTATCTACTTGAGCTAAGAAGCACACTCTTCACAAGTATCATTTTATGTCTCATTGTCCAGTCTAATCTTTGTCTGAAGAGTTGACCTCAGGAATGGTTTTAGTTTTGAGCTAACAGAGAGCCCAGGGGCCACGTCTTCCAGGGTCCCTCCAGTCTCAACCAAACCATTAAGTCTGGTCCTTTTACTAGAATTTGAGTTCTGCACCTCACTTTTCCCCTACTCCATCAGGGACTCTCTGTTGTGTTCCCTGTCAGGGACATCACTGTGGTAACTGGGCACCATCTAGCTCTTCTGGTCTCAGGCTGATGAAGTCTCTGGTTTATGTGGCTCTTTCTGTCTCTTGAAAACCCTTTTATTATTAATGACTGGATTTACAACCTCAAAGATCATTATAAAACACATCTTACATGTTTACTTATGGTATCTGTTTTACCACTCTTACCCTAATATATTCCACCCCATTACCTGGAAAGTTCAGTGAAAATATTTACAAGACTCTTAAATTAACCAAATATCTTGTTAAACTCAGCTGTTTACAGTAGACAGCATGTAAAATATTGGGAGGCTTAATTCTCCAACTTACTGATGAAGGTAAAAGACCAGAGCCTTCAGTGTGGATTATACCTCAACATAAAGAAAATGAAGATCCTCACAACTGGACCAATAAACAACATCATGATAAACAGAGAAAAAATTGAGGTTGTCATACTAATTTGGATTTCATACTATTTGGATCAACAATCAATGCCCCAAGAAATCAAACGACATATTGCATTGGGCAAATCTACAAAAGATCTCTTTAAAGTTTTAAAAAGCAAGATGTCATTTTGATGACTAAAGTATGCCTGGCCCAAGCCATGCTATTTTCAACCGCCTCATATGCAGGTGGAAGGTAGACAATGAAAAAAGACAGAATAGATGCATTAGAATTGAGGTGTTGGGGGGGGGGGAAGAATTGTGGTGTTGGAAAAGAATACTGAATAGACCACGGACTGCCAGAAGAACAAATAAGTCTTAGAAGGAACATAACCAGAATGCTCCTTAGAAGCGAGGTTGGTGAGACTCCGACTTGCTTACTTTGGACACATCACTAGGAAAGTTCAATCACTGGAAAAGGACATCATGTTTAGTAGAGTGCAAAAACAGGGAAAATCCTTAATGAGATGGATTAACACAATAGCCTCAACAATGGGCTCAAACATATCAAGATCATGGAGACTGTGCAGGGCTAGGCAATCTTTCGTTCTATTAAACATAATGTCGCCATGACTTGACAGTAACTAGTAACAACAACAATTCTCCAACTTAAGGTAATTGAAAGAATACATTATTAAAATGTCTGCATTCCAAATCTGATAAATAAAAATGTATTCATTTGATTCTCACACTTCTTAAAACTTCCAAACTAGGTTCAGTCTTGTTGATTTTAAGAAACACTAATAAATTCATAAATCACATGCAGCCCTATTTATAGGCACAAAGTCTAACCCAATCCCAATAATGAAACTACTAAATGCAAAAAAAAAAAAAAAAAAACAAACTTGAATCATTTACCTAATTATTAAATAGTAAACAACATCTACTTCATATATATTCAATCAAAGGAAGAAAAAAAATTTCATTTGGTAACAATCAATTACTATGGGGTTTTGGGTATAACATCTTTTAATACAGCAATAATCGCTCTTGTGAAAGTTATTCTTCTAACTTATCAAATTATCTAACATATTACAAAAACAAAAATCATGGAACAACAATATTTTTGTTCTCTAAAACCATGCTAATCTTGAGCACAGTGGCTCTCTCCAACCAGTTTATTATACACTAGTATGATCAAAATGTCATATCAACAAAGAAATATCCAAATTCCATACGTCCTACTGCTAGCAATTAAGTTTTTCTACTACGAGACATTTCCTTCCTAAGTAGTTTCACATCTTTTCCTTCTTACGATCCTTTTACTCTTGATAAAAGTTTTATGGCATTATTTTGCAATATTGAACATTGCAGTGCAATGGGTTTCTCTTATACACAGCCTTTCTGACCTTGAGTTTATAATTTTGCCAAACATGACTGGCTGGGCCACAATCTTCCAAACATATTGGTTAGTTTAGGGTGTGTAAAACCACCCAATAGGATTAAGTGACCTTGAGGGAACTGGTTGAACATTATGCAAATTGAGAGACTGTGGTCTACCAAGGGGATTGGTCAGTTCGTGGTCTCGCTGGGAGGGCCATGTCTTGAAATTGAATATAAGGGCCAATCCCAGAGAGATTGAGGGGGACCTCACTACCATCAAGAACCTGGAGCAGAGCAAGTCCTTTGGATCCAGGGTCCCTGTGCTGAGAACCTCCTAGACCCAGGAAGGAGAAAGCTGTATGTAACACTGAAGACGATGCAAGACGGTGAGAAACAACGGCAACCCCAGGAGAGCCCAGGAACAGAGAAATGGAGGCAGTAGTACGAGCAGTGAGGACCAGAGGACCAGCAGATGGCTGTGGTGGTAC
This sequence comes from Trichechus manatus latirostris, assembly GCF_000243295.1. Taxonomy (NCBI): domain Eukaryota; kingdom Metazoa; phylum Chordata; class Mammalia; order Sirenia; family Trichechidae; genus Trichechus; species Trichechus manatus. The sequence goes on from NW_004444074.1 coordinate 621,577, forward strand.
TTGCCAGCCCAAGGAACAAGAGAGCTGAGTGCCTGTGGGCAGGAGGCTTCCTGGCAGAGTAGGGTGCCTCCAACACACTTCTGCGCAAAGATAAAGAGCTGTAACACTTGCCCCAGTAGGGCAGAGGCCTAGAGAAAGCCTGTAGGCTGGTGCACCTGAGAGAAGGGCCTGCCTGCTGGCACGGTCAAGAAGCTGAGAGTCATCCTGGTTGGAAGCTGTCCTGATTGATGAACTGTATCCTGTCTCCTGAGTTGTATCCTATTACTTCCAAGTTGATCCTGATCCCATGTTCTAGCCTGTTACTTCCCAAATAAACCATATATATATGCATGGTCTGTGAGTTCTGTGTGGCCCCTGCAAAGAATTATCAAACCCAGCAGAGAAGTGGAAAGTGCTAGGGGAGCGGGGACAGCTGGTGTCAGAAATGGTGAAAAAGTTGGAGAGCGGAGGCAGTCTGACCTCTACCTCATATGAATTAGCTTTGGGCTGATCCTGATTCTTATCCCTCCTCCTGAATGTAGACAGGCTCAGATACTAGAATAGAAACATTTGCAAGTAAAACACAGAAATATTTTTATTTTGTCAGTACCTAAACTAAAGAGGACTTCAGAAAAAGATCTTTTCATTACTCCAGTTTTAACTTATTTATGCTTTCCTAGATAATGGGAAAACTATTATCACCAACAACTATATGTCAAAATAAAGAATCTGAAGGTGAGCAAATTACATTGCCCCGCTGGGACTCAGAAACCTAGAATTCTAAGAAACAAAACTAACTGAAATATTGTATTCCTATCATGTAATGAGGGCTCCTGAGTGATGCAAACGGTTTGCACCCAACGACTAACCTAAAGGTTTGTGGTTTGAACCTACCCAGTGGCACTGTGGATCTGCTTCTATAAAGATTACAGCCAAAAAAACCCTATGAAGCAGTTCTACTCTCTAACACATGGGAGTCACCATGAGTCAGAATTGACCAGATGGCAACGGGTTTTGCTTTACTTTATATGACATGACAATCCCTATAAAACATCACAATCATCATCTACCATCATCTACCATCTACATAACATGAGATTATTCAAACACTATATATTAAATAGAATTACACAGACTACACAGAGCTTCTGTGTAACGATGAAGAGCAAAGTTTCCTTATCAAGTACAATTACACATAGGCTAATAAGTAATTTTAGTCTTTACAGTCAAGGATATGAATGCTTTCAGCAGAGACAAAGTTTTTCCAATTTTCAGTGACACTAAAGTCCCAAGTTTAAAAAAGGAAAAACCTTGACCTTGTTTAGTAATGCTGTTCATCAACTTTTTCTGAAACCTTTCTTGGTCTCAATCAGAACAAATTGGAAGAAATCAACCCAAAATAAAAACTGAAGAGACTCATAACTACTACCATGAACAGATTAAAAAAATCAACCAAAACATAAAGATATGGTTAGATATAATACACTGAAGCACAATGCACAATGAACTTTTAAAAGTATACTTAATGTACTTATTTAATACATTTAAACGTATTCACATTAATAAATTTCATTAAAATACGTATTACAATATTTAAAAATTAAATCTATATGGCCCAAGTAAAAATATATTTTTAATATGCTCCAGTTATAAAAGGCTTTCCTTTTATAATAAATTCCACAAGTCATGAGAAACTCCACCCACATACATACAGTGTGTGCAGTATGATGGATCACTTTTGTGTGGCCCTTCTTGTAATTCCCACCCAAGTGATTGGACGGGACTGTGCAAATAAGGTAACTGTAGCCCACCAAGGGGACTGGTCAGTTTTGCCACCTTGGTAGGTTTAAAATGAGCCATCCCAGAGGTGAGAAAGAGGGGTTCCCACCACCACCAAGGAAGAAGAGCCAAGAGTGGAATGTGTCTTTTGGACCTGGGATCCCTGCACTAAGTTCCTGGAACCAGAAGACAGAGAGAGAAGACGGCAAGAAGTGGTGGCAGAAAAATGGCAGCAGGAGAGACCAGCAAGAGATTGTACAGTGGCTTTCCAGCCTACAGAACAAGAAAGCTGAGTGCCTCTGGGCAGGAGGCTTGCTGGAGGAGTAGGGTGCCTCTGAGCATTTTGGTGGAGCTAGGTTTGCCTTTGGGCTCAGGCTTACTGGCCGAGTGGGAGAGAGCTAAAAGAGCTTTGTATAACACTTGCCCGAGCACAGGGGCCAGAGAGAGACATGCACAGTTGAGAAGAGGCTGTCCTGATGGAAGAACTGTATCCTGAGCGTTCCTGAACCTAAGCTGTAACCTGTTACTTCCTTACTAAGCCCCATAACTGTAAGTATGGTCTGTGAGTTCTGTATGGCCATTGCAATGAATTATCGAACCCAGTAGGGAAGTAGAGAGTGCCATGGGAGGAACAGTTGGTGTCAGAACTGGTACGGTTGGCAGACAGAGGAGGCATGTCTGACCTCTGCCTCATAGGAATAAGCCTTAGGCTGCTGATCTTTTTTTTTTTTTTTTTTGTTTGTGCTTTAGATGAAAGTTTACAGAGCAAATTAGTTTCTCATTGAACAATTAATACACATATTGTTTTGTGACATTGGTTGCCAATCCCACAACATGTCAACACTCTCCCCTTCTTGACCTTGGGTTCCCCGTTACCAGCTTTCCTGTCTCCTCCTGCCTTCTCGTCCTTGCCCCTGGGCTGGTGTGCCCCTTTAATCTTGTTTTGTTTTATGGGCCTGTTAATCTTTGGCTGAAGGGTGAACCTCAGGAGTGACTTCAGGACTCAGTTAAAAGGGTGTCCGGGGGCCATAGTATCAGGGTTTCTCCAGTCCCTGTTAGACCAGTAAGTTTGGTTTTTTTTTTTGTTAGAATTTTGTTCTACATTTTTCTCCAGCTCTGTCCAGGATCTTCTGTTCTGATCCCTGGCAGGGCAGTCGGTGGCGGTAGCTAGGCGCCATCTAGTTGTGCTGGACTCAGTCTGGTGGAGGCTGTGGTAGTTGTGGTCCATTAGTCCTCTGGACTAAACTTCACCTTGTGTCTTTGATGGGGTGGGACCCATAGACATATCTTAGATGGCTGCTCATAAGCTTTTAAGACCCCAAACGCTACTCACCAAAGTAGGATGTAGAACATTATCTTTATAAACTATGTTATGCCAACTGAGCTAGATGTTCTCTGAGACCGTGGTCCCCAGCCCTCAGCCCAGTAATTCAGTCCCTCAGGGAGTTTGGATGTGTCTATGGAGCTTCCATGACCTTGCCTTGGTCAAGCTGCGCTGGCGTCTCCAGTACTGTGTACTGTCTTACCCCCGTCACCAAAGTTACCACTTATCTATCGTCTATTTAGTGTTTTTCCCTTCACACCTCTCCCCTCCCTGGTAACCATCAAACATTGTTTCTTCTGCGTGGAAACCTTTTCATGAGTTTTTATAACAGTGGTCTCATATAATATTTGTTCTTTTGTGACTGACTTATTTCACTCAGCATAATGCCCTCCAGATTCACCTATGTTGTGAGATGTTTCGCAGATTCATCATTGTTCTATATCGTTGCATAGTATTCCATTGTGTGTATGTACCACAGTTTGTTTATCCATTCGTTGATGAGCACTTAAGTTGTTTCCATCTTTTTCCGACTGTGAATAATGCTGCAATGAACATGGGTGTGCATGTGCATATGTCTATTCGTGTGACAGCTCTTACTTCTCTAGGGCATATTCCTAGGAGTGGGCTGTTGATCTTGATTCTCCTTCCTACTTGTGAAGTTAGAGGAGATCAGACACCACCCCCACATCATTTTCACACTGTGACAATAGATACATGATGACATATGCTCCCCGATATAAAAACCTCAAAAGTTACCATCATACCCAAAACTGCTGCTACCCTGGCCACGGTCTTCTAGAGTGAGTTCTCAGTACCCTGCAAGTTTTGAGACCTAGAAAATGTAAATATGCCCAATATAACCACTAAATAGACTAGAGTCAGTAGAACTTGAAGGTAGACTTGTTAAAAAGAAAAAGAAAAAAGAAGGCAGAAAAAAACAAAAAAAAGCATCCTTCAGAGACATGAAATCAGAAAGGGATGAGGTGAAAAAAAGAAATGCAAAAAATTTTAACTAGGCACCCAGAGCACACATACACATACAATGAACAAAAGTTTTCGCAAACACTTTATCAACAAAGTGAGAAACTAGGAGAAAATTTTGGGGAACCATATATCTGAAAAGGGTTTGATATCCAGAATATATAAGAACTCCTACAACTCGACAACAACCCAATCAAATAATGGGCAAAGGATTTGAATAACACTTCACCAAAGAGGATATACAAACGTCCAAAATGCACAGGAACAAATGCTCAAGGTCATTAGTCATTGTTGTTAGCTGCCTTTGAGTCATGATTCCACGTACAGCAGAATTTGATCACTGTGATCCGTACGGTTTTCACTGGCTGATTTTTCAGATGTGGATTGCCAGGCCTTTCTTCGTAGTCTATCTTAAACTAGAAGCACCACTGAAACCTGTTCAGCATCACAGCAACACACAAGCTTCCAATGATAGACCACTGACAGATGGGTGGTGACTATGCTTGAGGTGCATTGGCCAGAAATCGAACCCAGGTCTCCTGCATGAAAGGTGAGATTTCTACCACTAAACCAGTACTGCCCTCCATTAATCATTAAAACCAAAAACCCATTGCCATCGAGTCAATTCTGACTCATGGCAACCCTAAAGGACACAGTAGAACTGCCCCACAGAGTTTCCAAGCTGGTGGATTTGAACTGCTGACCTTTTGATTAGCAGCCAAGCTCTTAACCACTACGCCACCAGGGCTCCATTAATCATTAGGGAAGTGCAAATCAAAACCACCATGAGATACCACTTCATACCCACTAGAATGGCTATGAGGAAAAAAAATGGAAAATAACGTGTTGGTGAGGATGTAGAGACATTGGTACCCTCATTCATTGCTGGTGGGAATACAAAAATGGTACAGCTGCTGTGGAAAACAGTTTGGTGGTTCTTCAGAAAGTTAGACACAGAACTACCATATGACCCAGCAATTCCAATCCTAGTATATAGTGAAAAGAGTTGAAAGCAGGAACACAAACAGAAACCTGCACATCAATATGCATTGCAGCACTAGTCACACTAGTCAAAAGGTGGAAACAACCTGAATGTCAATCAGTAGATAAATGGATAAAGAAAATGTGGTATATACATACGTACAATGGAATATTACTCAGCCATAATGAAGTCCTGATACATGCTACAATATGGCTGAACCTTGAAAACATTATGCTGAGAGAAATAAGTCAGTCACAAAAGGACAAACAGTGTATGATTCCACTTACATAAAATAGGCAAATGTATAGAGATCAAAGCTTATTACTGGCTACTAAGGGTAGGAGGGAGGGGAAGAGTCATTGCTTAGGGAGCAATGGTGGTGGAATAATTTCTAAAAGATAGTGGCAACAGTTGCCCAACATGATGAACATAATCAGTGTCACTCAACTGCACGTGTAAAAAATGTTGAATTGGCAAATGTTTTGTTATATATATTTTTAACACAATCAAAAAAAAAAGTTTCCCTGAACAATGCTTACCCTTACTTATGCAACATACTCTGATAATTTCCATTAAAAAAAAAAACTGTTACTGTGACTCACGAAATTAAATTCACCAGCAACTAATGGGTCACAATCTGAAGTCTGAAAAGCAGTGGCTTAGAGGAACTGACAACCATAGGAAAGCCCTTCTCTTCCCATGAGTATCTATGTAGTTTGAGAAAACTATTCAGGAGATAAAAAAATTAAGACAGAATGCCTCCAAGGCAGGGATTATATCTTATTGGGCATATAACAATCACATAATGTTTGCTGAACTAATACATTTTGGAAAATAAAGTACTTTCAAGGTGAGGGCATACCTACAAAGGATACCTAAATAAAAAGACTTAGGAGAACATGAGTACCCTAGATGCCTTCAAAACCAGGGATGGTTAAAAGAGCTCCAGGAGACAGAACAGTGACACGAAATTTTTTTTTTTTTTTTTAATTGTGGTACGAACATATATAACAAAACATTTGCCACTTCAACATTTTTCATATGTACGAAATTTTCCATAACCCTTAACAGAAACTCAGTGCCGCCTAGGCAATGATTCCTCCTTTCCTCCGCCCTCCCACCCCTGGTAACCACTAACAAACTTTGGTCTCTATACAACTATCAATTCTAGATGTTTCACGTAAGTGGGATCATACAATATTTGTCCTTTTGTGACTGATTTATTTCACTCAGCATAATGTTTTCAATGTTCATTCATGTTGTAGCACGTACGAGGACTTCATTTCTCTGCATGGCTGATACTCCACTTTACCACCTGTCTGCCAATCTGTTGTACTGTGGTGGCTTACATGTTGCTATGCCATAAACTATGCCACTGGTATTTCAAATACAGCAGGGTCACCCACGGTGGACAGGTCTGAGCAGAGCTTCCAGAATAAGACAGACAAGGAAGAATGGCCTGGTGATTTACTTCCAAAACTAAGCCAATGAAAACCCAATGGATCACACAGAATATTGTCTGATATAGTGCTGGAAGATGAGCGGTCAAAATACACTGTGGCTTCAACAATGGACTTGAGCATATCAACGATCATGAAGATGGTACAGGACTGCACAACGTTTTGTTCTGTTGTACATGGGGTTGCCATGAGTCAGAGCCGACTGGACAGTAACTAACGACTACAATATTCCATCTGTTAACAGATATTTAGGTTGTTTCTACCTTTTGGCTACTGTGACCAAATAATTCTTAAATAAACAAAGGCAAGTACCAATTGGAAAGAAAAATTCATTCCTTAGGACTGACTTTATATCCAGCAAAGGAAAATGAAAATTGCTCATAGATTAAAAACTCTTACTAGTATTAAGTACTACATCGTCCGTTATAGATACAAAAAGTTTGTAAACTACTCTGATCATCTAACCATTTCCTTCAAAAAAATAAGTGCGGCTCCAAATGTATAAATCCAACTTCAAATGAAAATTACAGAATGCAATTTATTCTTAAGTATTCGATTCCCTGTACTCATTTGTAAACATTAATTAAGCAGCTAGTGTGTGGGTTATGCCAGTTAAACCTAACAACCCTGTGAAGTAGATACTTACTATCCTCATTTTATAGATATAAAAAGTGAGGCTTAAAAAGTTAAAAGAAAGAAGTTACACAGCTAATAAATGGTAAAACTAAGATATACTAAGTGCCAGTTTTGTTGTTATTGGCAGCTGCAAATCAGAAAGTTTTGTTCCATCCCATTATTTGTCAATGCTTTTCTCAAAAACTCTGCATATCTTTCTAAATGTGGAAGTAATTTACCCACTTTTAAATCTGCAAAAAACTATTAGATCAAATAATTTAACCCCTTCTTAGCTTTAAAGATAAGTTAGAGGCAAATTAAATGTAGTTAAGTTTAAACAAATAACCTAAGACATCACTGACACCGGAATTTTTTGGTAGGCTGTACATCTATTATGGAGTTCCTGGATAATGCAAAGGGTTAATGTCCTCAGGTACTAACCAAAAGGTTGGCAGTTTGAGTCCACCCAGAGGTGCCTGGGAAGAAAGGCCTGGTGATCTACTTCCCAAAAATCAGGCACTGAAAATCCTATGGAGCACACAGTGCTACCCTGACATACATGGGGTCACCATGAGTTAGAATCAACTCAACAGCAACTGATACTGGTACATCTATTATGCAAGGTACTTTGTAACCTGTACTTTTATTTACTTTAGTTATATGCCAGATACTTGTGTTTTGAGATACTTTCCCACCTTTTATGGGCCACCTAATTTTGTTACTAGTTAAAAGATGCAGCCTTAGACTGTAGCTCAGAACACAAAGTGTGCTTCTAACACAAATGGAAGAGATCGATATGTAAATAATTGTTACCAAATGTTGTAAGGACACATCCCATTTTAAAATAATTGTTTCTACCCATTGCTGTCAAGTTGATTCCGACTCATAGCAACCCTATAGGACAGAGCAGAATTGCCCCATAAGGTTTCCAAGCAGCAGCTGGTGGATTCAAACTGCTGACTTTTTTGATGGCAGCCGAGCTCTTAACCACTGTGCCACCAGGGCTCCAACTGTTTCTACTCCTTCCATAACAACATTTTAATTCATCAAGTTTTTTATAAGATATGAGACATCTTTAATTAAATTAAACATAAATTATCTGCCATAACCACAGTTTTCCAAAAATCTGTATTATAGAAAACGCAGTAATTATTTTATATTCAGTTTACTCATACTTTTTGTCTTTTATACTGTTGTATTTCTTAAAAATCTTTCAAAGTTTAAATTCTGTTTGAGAAACTATCCTTCAATATGAAAGCAATATTTTGTTACTGTCAAGATAATCTTAGACTATTCAAAACCTTTCAACTCAGTTGATTCTTAGAAATTCTTCCATCTATAAAACATGAGAATTACAACCAAATTAACAAATCAGATAACAAAATGCCAAAAATTAAGTCATTAAAGGGGAATCCAGAGAAAGAGCCAGTTGTGAAAGAACAGGAAGTGATGTACACTGCCATTTTGTCGACGAACTATTTAGAAACATAAGAAGTGCCATACTAATCTGGAGTCAACTCAGACTAACAGCTCTCGGTATTCTCTAACAGTGGTATCAGAGGTCAGCTGAAATAACCCTCAAGCAGAATTTCCTTAATAATGAATTTATTTAAGTGATCATGAACATACTTTTAAGCAGAGGTCCTACCAGCTATGGAAAACAGGGTTTCTTTTTAGTTGTCCTAAAGAGTACCCCCTTAGTTTTAGCATGCTGAAATATAGCAAGTAGTTTACCTATACCTTGTGTACATTCTTAAGTTTTGTAGCTCTTATTGATAAATCCTCTCTGCCTGCATCTTTCCAGGATAAAAGCAAAGTCACCCTTCACTCGGCAGTATGCTTCAAGTTATACATGCTAGTATATACGAACTGGCAACAACAAATTGTTGGCAACAACAAATACAAACCCCTAATACAGGGAATTAGATTTTATCGCACAATTTGCCAGATAGGAGATAACTCCACAGACCAGAACATAGAGCTTTGTGCCACGAAATAAAGATTCAAATTGAGTAATGTTGTTTAAGTTAAAATGAACTAAAATAAACATCAACAGAATAAAGACAGCAAAGAGAATTCCATTTTCTGAGAAAAAAATAATGATTTAACAGACCACAAATGTGTCTCCCTATATCAAGATCATTAAAAAAAAGAAACTAATCTAGTGCCTAAAGACACTACTAACAACTTCCTTAAATCCCTAACTTCAAACAGGTTTCAAAATGCAACATACGCATCAAAAAGCTCTTATGGACAACATTTAATGACAGCATAAAATCTAGATGGCAATAGAGTATTTAATGTCACCCACTAAGAAAAGCTAAAACACCAAGTACAACTTATCGGTAAAATATCAAGACAACACATATCTATACATATTTCAGTCATCTTCACTACTTTCTGGAAAAATTATTTAATTCTCTTAATACTCATATATGGAGCATTTTGAAATCACTTCATCAGTAAACCTAATACTTAAAGAAAAAGAAAAGTATCAACAGTAGACTTCAACACTGTTTTTTGTGACCAAAAAGCACTTGGCAAGACAACACTTCCAGAATATTAAAAAAATTTTATTTCTTCTTTACTAAGCACAAAACCAACAAGTACTACTGCAAACCAGTAAGATGCTTTGTTTTAAACAAATATGGCTTGAAGCAAAAGAAGTTAAAAAATGACTTATTGACTACAGAATATAGATCTTATGACGATTAACTTCTATTATTTTGCATTTGCTACAAAAAGGTTTGCAACCTCATCATTTTCAGAAAATTCTGATTTCAGTATTATACAAAACAGTATTAACTCCAAAAATTCACTGCTCAAGAAGAAATGTCTATCAGACAGCCTGTCTGTATGAAATAATCTTTAACAATTCTTGAAAAACTACAAAGTCATAGGAAGAAAAAGGGGGATGAAAGGAAACAGAATTATTTGAATCCCAACCTGCTCACAAAAAATGTCAATCCAGTGTTTAACAAGGGAGAGACATCAAAACTGTTCTAACATGGCAGGGGTCCCTCTCGAGAGGCTATATCCCTCAACAATAACAACAGAAACAGATATACTTCCAAGTGACTGCTCTCAGGGGAAAAGTATTAAACTGGTACTGTTATCGATTTAAAAACCAAAGAAAAAAAGAGTAACCCTTCCAAGGGAAGCGCCATTTCTTCCCTCTCCCCCCGCCCCCCGTTCAATGTATACATGGGTCTGTGGAAGAAGAAACAGCCTTGGACTTCTGCGGCATTGCAGTAGACTAGAGGATGGGGAGGGGGGAAGGGGAGGGGGAGAGAAAGGCTTCCATCACCCCTAAAGAAGAGGGGTACAGACTTCCTGAGGGTGGGTCGTTGAGGGGAATGGGGTGGAATCGAGCAGTTAGTCAGGCTAACCAGAGAAGTCTCCCTTCCCAAGAATACACAGACACTACAAGAGAAATGGAGCGATAGGAGCAGAAGGACTAGAAGGGAAAGGGACCTCAAGTCTTAAATCGGGGTGCACATCAACCCAGTCTCCCTATGAGGACCACACCTTCCTCGAGACATCCCCTTCCACCACCCCTTCCGGTGACCCTCAGGAAAGAGGAACGCAATTGCTCTTGCCCCTCAGAAGAGGAGGGCGCCGAGCCCACCAGCTTCTTTACCCCACCCACAGAATCACAGACCCTCCTTGTCTCCCTCCCGCACCCCACCCCCACAGCCCTTCTTCCACGCAGAGGCCTGAGTGGGCCGAATTTCCCCGCCCCCCTCCAGGTCTCCCTTTCGCAAAACAGAGGTGCCCTTACCCTTTCGCCGACAGGTCTGGGGCGGGGTAGGCGGGCGCAGCCGCCTGCAGCGCTCCAGTGGCCGCTTCGCTGGAGGGCAAGGAGTGAGGAGGAGGGGGCCCGGCGATAGACCGCCGCCCCCCCCCCCGAGCCCCAGCGAGCCGCCCAGCCCAAGCTCTGCGACAAGGGGCAATGGGGGGGGGGGCGAGGGGACGACCGGGGTCGAGGAGGCGCCTTCAGCACTTGCACTCAGTTAAGATGGCGCGGGGAAGTGCCGGCAGCCGCCGCTACCGCTGCCTCGGGGGAACCGGCCCGGGCCTCGGCCGCCTCCCGTCCTCACACAGCCGAGGCCCTCTCTGTCCCCCGCCGCGGCCCCTCGGCGGGCGGGCCCACGCACAGACCTCAGCCACCACCACCACCCCTGGGAAGGGGGCGCTCACAAAGGGAAGAGAGGCCTCGGGCCGGCCGGCGGGCGGCGGGGCGGGGTCCCCAGGGGCCCGGAGGCCTCAGAGGTTCTAGGGTGCCTCGCGCCCTCGGCTCGCAAAGAGCTCAGAGTGAGCAAGACCCCTCCTCTCTCCTCAGGCAGGCGGCGACGCCGACTCCCTCTCCTTGCCACCCTCCCCCTCTCTCTCTCTCGCTCGCTCGCTCTCTCGCTCCTACGAGCCCTGAAGCCACAGAGCCAAGCCGCTGCCCAGGTTTCCCCCCCTCCCCGACACCACTCCCCTCCTCCCGACAGTCACCCTAGTCTCCGATCTCGCGAGATTTCCCGCCTGACAGGCCCGACCCTGCGCGAGAGACGACTACGTGCTCGCGCGCCCTCACAGGAGCGCGCGGATGCTTGCGCGGGGCGGAGTCGCCCCGGTAGCTCTGGAGTCCTATTCTATGTCCAGCCCGGGCTTACTCAGCTTGCGGACATCTCGTGCCACGTGGGCATCAGATGCATGCATTCACCCCCCGGAAATCTGAGAAAGAAGTGCTTCTATGCATTCCTCTTTTTCTGCCTTCGTCCCACACCCAAAACATCCCGGCCACTACTAACCCTGCGAATAAGTTTGCCCTGAAGTGTAGACTATTCTACCCCCACACACTTTAGTTCGACACTTCCGCAGAATTCTGAGGTCAACTGGGCAGGGTAGTCAGTATGTAATTTGTGAGATTCTAATAGTTTATAGTAATTTATAGAGGGTAATAAACACTTAGAAATACAGATTTCAACCATCCTATATGCTGGTGGTGGATAAGAATGAGAAAAATTCTTGAAAAGTTCTTGTGGATTTTTCTAGTACGTTGAGAGGTGAGTTTTTTGGAATAAGAGCAACAAACTAAAGGGTCCTAAGGGTCCTTTGCAGGGAAGAAGTAGAATTTATCTAATTTTTTTGTGGTGAAAAACTTTTTTTTTTAAAAGAAGGGAAACCCCTTCAGTGTACTACAAAGAAACCAGTTTTACTCAAGAACGAAAGAGTGTGCCTAAAGTGCAGTCATAACAGATCTCGGTTCTTCAGCCAAGACAACAGATAAATAGAGCTGTTGTGTTAGATTTATGAGTTGAAATGTACTCTGGAACAGTGAGTCGAAGTTACAGTAAACCAGAAGTAAACTGGCCATAATCAGTAAAACAAGCCATCTACTTCAGTGGGATGTACATATTTGTTCCCAATACTCCCTCTTAGATTACAGTCCTTGCTCTGTGAGTCATTCATTCTTCCTTCCACCTAATTGTCAACCACTCTCAAATGGCAACTTCCACGAAGCGTAAAAAGCATGCTTTACGCTCCTTCCTTCGGGGGAAAATAAAGATTACTATCGTCTCTCCTCTTCTTCACACCCAAGCTTCTTAGAAAAGTTGTCAATCTTCCCATCTCCACTGAAATTCTTCTTGCCAAAGTCATGAGTGACCTTCTGTCTAGTGTCTAGTGGAGTCATTTTAATCCTTTCCTTCTTGACATCTGCAATATTTGACATGGTTGATACTCCTTCCATCTGGAAACTCTGTTCCTCCTTGGCTCCTCCATCACTCAAAACCAGTTTTCCTTCTACCTTCTCATCCCCACTGGGCTCCTCTTCTTTCACTCACCCATTAAATGATCCCTTCTCCTGAAAGTGTTGCAGTGAGATTGTTCCCTTCTAGTTATTTCTTACATTTGGGAGTAGAAAAATACTCGGGCTTTCCCATAGTATTTTTTTCAATTTAATTTTTGATGAAAAATTTCAAACATTTACAAAAAGAGAAAGAATAGAATAATAAACTTTCATGTGTCTGTCACCCAGCCTCAACTATTATCAACATTTTACCACTCTTGTTTCATCTATTCTCCCATACACTTTTTTTTTCCTGCAGTATTTTTAAATAAATTTCAGTCACTATAACATTTCACCTGTAAATACTTCAATATGTGCCTCTAACAAAGACTTCTGATGTAACATAACCACCATATCTTTATTATACCTTTACAAAATTAATGGAGGAAATACCCAATCTATGTTCAGTTTTTCCCAATACTTTCCAAAATGTCTTTTCACAGTTCATGTATCTGAATCAGGATCTGAGCAAGCTCTACACGCTGCATTTGACTGATAAATGTCTCTTAAGCCTCTCTTCATAACAATTTCTTCCTTTTTCTTCCTTTCCTTCTTCCTTTCTATTTATTTTTTTGTATGTGGTTTATTTGTTGAAGAAATCAGATCATATGCCCTGTAGAATGCTCCACATTCTGAACAAGGCTGATTGCATCCTTGCAGTGTCATTTCACATTTTCTTCAATGCTCATTTTCCTGTAAAACAAACAAACAAACAAACAAAAAAACCCACTGCCATCAAGTCAATTCCAGCTCATAGTGACTTTATAGGACAGAGTAGAACTGCCCCATAGGGTTTCCAAGGCTATAAATCTTTACATCAGTCTTGACGGAAGCAGACTGCCGCATCTTTCTCCTGTGGAGCAGGCTGGTGGATTTGAACTGCTGACCTTTCGGTTAGCAGTGGAGTGCTTGACCACTGTGCCACCAGGGCTCCTATTTCCTGTTAAAAAACAAATGCATTGCCATCAGTCAATTCTGACTCGACCCTATAGGACAGGGTAGAACTGCCCCATAGGGTTTCCAAGGAGCGGCTGGTGGATTTGAACCATTGACCTTTATGGTTAGCAGCTGAGCTCTTACCCACTGTGCCACCAGGGCTCCATTTCCTGTAAAGTGGTAGTTAAATCTAAAGATTTGATTATATTTAAATTGAAATTTTTTTTTGCAAGAATGTTATATAGGTGGTGTTTTTCGTAATATTTTGTATCTGCCCTCACCCCATTCTCATACTCACCTCCACCTCTGCCACAAATTGTAACACACACACACATGCACACACATGCGCGCGCGCGCACACACACACACCCCATTTCCCTGGCACATACAGAATCTTAATTAAGAGAGCCTGGCTGTCTTTTTTACTCCAGATCTGTGCCTGTGCCTGTGTTCTGGTGTTAATATGCCTCCCTCCTCAAACTCTTCAAACTTTACAAACATGGATTAATCTCAATGTCAAACTTGTTCAGCAGAAAAGTGTATTAGCAGATATTGTAAAATATATCAGTTATTTAATTTTTTAATTTTAGCCAAGAAAAGAAAATGACGATCATTGGTGGTGGGAAAATAAGTCAATGCTTAGAACAGTCGCAGGTACTGCATTTCCTGGGAATTTAATTCATCAGCATTTCTCTGATTTGTCCCCTTCATCCTCGTTACCTCTGCCTTGGTTCATACCTCATAGTTTCTTACCTAGGGTACTATAATTGCCTTCTGACTACCCTCCTTCCCCCCAAGCGTGCCCCTTTCTCCGTACCAAGGTGAATGGTTTTAATGTTTCTAAAATGCAGTGTCTAAAAGCTGATTGTCGTTTTTCAGCTTAAAAGTCTTCCATAGCTCCTCAAAGTCCTTCAAATACAATCCAGACAAAACCCCTACATACCTCTCCAGCCTTAGTTAGGATGTTCCCACTTGAACTATTACTCACTAGTCTGCAAACACTAACATGCTGCTTCAAGAGATAGTACTGTATTCCTCTGCCTGAAATGCCTCCTCTCTTGGCCAGTATCCTTCTAGATTCAGCTCAAGTGTCACCTCCCTTGACAGGCCTTCTTATATCCCAGTTAGGTATCTCTTGAGCCTGTAAATTGGGATCAGAAGGTGGTGGAGAGGAGAACAATGGGTATCAACCAGGTTTAACCTTAATAGAAAAGTTGCCAGGCAGTGACAAAACCAAGAAGAAGCCTCTTTCCATACCTTGTCTTATTTAACCTTCACAACAATCCTGTGAGGTAGGTACTATTATTATTACCTCCATTTTACAGATAAGAAAACCAGGGCTCAGAAAGCTTATGTCACTTGCCACAGATCACACAAGTAGTAAGCTAGAATTTGAACCCAGTTCTTACTGAAACCAAAGCACACTCTCTTTGTACTCCTGGTGCCATATTGTACTCCTGGCACTACCAACTGAGGACATAACACCATGTACACATTTCTGGTGTGTAAGAGATGTCTGAGCATGTGTGATATTCGTGTATTTGTTGTTACACATGTATCTGTGTGTGAGAAGACAGCTTGTCAATGTGTGAGTGGGTACACTGTTGTATCTGTCCCTTGAAGCTATCTTTTCAGTATTATAACTAAGTAAAGGATTGAGTCACATGTACAAGTTTACTTTTCAACTCAGTTTAACAAGTATTGTTGCATTCCTACCGTGTATGGTTTAAGTAAAATACAGAAAGGGGAGAACAGAACTAATAGTTATAGTTACTCTGTGCCAAGTACTGTATGAAGAAAATACTTTACATTCACTATACCGTTTATCGTCCCAACAACCCGGAAAGATAGGGAAAATGATGATGATGATAACGATGATGATGAAGATTCCGACTGCAGAGGAGAAAAGTAACTCAGAGAAGTTAAGTAATTTTGTGCAACATTACACAGCGAGTAAGTGGAGAGCTAAAATTAGAGTACAGGTTCAGTCTGAATCTTAAGTCCCTGTTTTTTCCAGTGACTCCCAGTCCCCTTCCCCAGGAAGGCCCCACCTCAGAAACTTAAAATTCTATTATAGTTTAAATAACCATGCAAAACAACCTGTGATCAAATGACGCCCTAAACCAGACCTTACTTTCACCTTTCTGGGCCTCAGTTTCCTGTAAGCGACTAAAATGATCTCTAGGGTTGCTTGCAGTTCAAAAATCTATAATTATAGGGATTATGCAAATAATACCTGCAGATAACTTGAATTTCAAAGTGTGTGTGTGTGTGTGTGTGCACGCACGCACGTGTGTGCACACGTGCACATGAGCATGCGTGTATGCACGCCAACAGCCCATATGTAGGAATAGAAAGAGAAAACTCTACTTTGGGTATTCTAGGAAACTACTAGTAAAATTTGGGGGAAGATTTGTTGGTCATAATGATATCTCCATCCAGCATTATCTAGTATGTAAACTTTTTGCAATCACATTGTGCATTGTGAACTTGTGGAAATCTCTATTTCTTCCAAGTAGAAGGCAAAAATCCATAAAGTGTGTGAGAGGTAAGGAGGATGTGTCTTAGAATTCCCAGATGAGAAACCAGGGGTGAAGCACTCCATGGCATTGATCGTTATATAAACTAAGTAAGTAAGTAAGTTACTGGAGGCCCATTCAACTCAGACTGTTATCAGGGTTATCTCCATGGATTTTTTTTTTTTTTTTTTGGGTCCCAGGATCAACCAATTGAGGCAGGTTGTAGTCTGGCTGTTATCCAGACATGTGTCAGACATGTCTACAGAAGGCTACTTGATGTACACATGGTTTCACATGCTGGAAAATAAAACTGATTGTGTACAGAGTTGTTTCTTATACTCTGCTTTCCCATACAGTAATTGTATCCCTTTTGTGAACATCCTTTAAAAATAGCCATCTTACATTAGGGGGGCAACAGTTTCTTCCGTTTTAACCCACAGGAATGGATACACGCTGGACCAAGTTATCCTAAAGATGGTAGGATACGATTTTAGTACAAGAAAGTCCTGACCTAGAAACCTTTCAGTCTCCGGTATCTGTCAGATAAGCATGTGCAGCAGGCCATGAATAAATTAAAGAGCTACCCCAGAGTCTAAAAGAAATCCAGCCCTGAAGAAATCAAGCAGTGGATGAGAAGGTAGTACAGCTGTAGTTAAAAACATTGACTTCGGAGTCCTACCTCCATTACTTACTAGTGTGTGGAACTAGTGTTATTTTGTATCGATTTCACAACCATGCTGAGCCTTCCTTTCCTTACCTGTAGAGTGGGGTTAATTAACATTCCCTTCCTCAGAGAGTCGTGTGAGGATTAAATGGGATGACATATAAAGTGTTTAGCACTGTGCCTAGCCCATGGAAAATGTTTTAATATGTAAGCTATTATTGTGTCTGTGTGAAGAGGTAAATATTCGTCCCACAGCTCTGACACTACCCTCTGGCAGGCACCCTATGATCAGTGCATGATGATTGTCTGGGACATCTGTGAATGTGGAAAGGGTGGGGCAGCATGTTTGTGGACTGAGAGGTTTTTGGAATGTATCTTCAAGACCAGTTGATGATTTGGTCATGCCTTTCTCTTTGGCTGGCATCTGTGAGAATTAAAAAAAAAAAAAAAAAAAAAAAAAAACCTACACAAATTCCAGCCAGATTTGTGCCACATAGGATATGAAATAGAAACAGCTGGCAATCAAAACATAAATAAGTTAGTATTTTATTGACCTGGAGTTGTCTTTGGGTCTCCTTTTCAGCCTTCTCTTTACTTAGTAGTAGGACTGTACTAGTAAGAACTCTTTTTTTGAAAGTGACAATTTAAATCAGCTTAAGGGAAAAGAGGAGCCCTGGTAGCTCAGTGGTTAAGAGCTTGGCTGCTAACCAAAAGGTTGGCAGTTCTTATCCACCAGCCGCTCCTTGGAAACCCTATGGGGCAATTCTACTCTGTCCTACAGGGTCGTTATGAGTCAGAACAGACTCGATGGCAATGGTTTTTTTGTTCGTTTGTTTTTGTATTTTAAGAAACAATAAAGGCGGGTGGATTTATTAGACCACGTAACGAGAAGTACGGTGCCTCAAGAACTAAAAATATTTTGTTAGGTGTTTATCTCTTTCTGTCTCCCTTTTCTCTGTCTCTCCACATACCACACCCAGCTCCCAATCTCTTGGCTATTTTTCTCTATAGACTAGATTCTGTTATAATGTTTTTTTTTGTGTGTGTGTCTGTTCTAAAAGGGGTATGGCTGGTAAATCTGGGGAGCTCAGGTGCTTCCCACTGCTGCCACGTAGTTTAATATACCCAAATACTGAATGCTGTCATTAATACTGTCAATATACAGGAAATGAATTAAGGAGATTTCTAATACTGATTTTAATCAACTGTGTCCTTTACTTATATGTTATAGTGTATTATAATCACTAGTGACAGGAGCCCTTGTCCCCAGGTTCAGATTTTATACGCTTAAACTTGCCTGCTGTGACTTCTCATACATAACCTTCTCTCTCCCACCTGTTGCCCCTGAGGAGGGGACAGAGATCTGGTCTAGTTACCAAACGACATCATATCTAGTTACCAAATAACATCATATAAATGATTACCATGAAACTCATTCTTTATTTCTCCTTTTCATAAGTCTTCCCAGTGTAGAAATGTAAAAACAAAAACACCAGTTGCCATTGAGTAGATTCTGAATCATGGCAACCCCATGTATGTCAGAGTATTTAGAATTTGAAGGCATTTGGAACTTTGTGACGGTGAGCAGGTTGGAATTTGGAGCTTATGAACCATAAACATATTTCCATGAGAGGTTTAAGCAGACTTCACATAAATCATACTGAGTAGAACTTGCATCTTAATAGTTTATTTCATGCAGCAGAGGGATGCCGGCAGGGGCAAATTATTCAATAAGCAAGGTAAGCACAGTGCTTACCTTGCTTACCAGATCATCTGTAGTAAACAATTTCACATGAGTTCACTACAGATTAATAAGTAAGAACAAGTAAGCCCATGCTTACCCTGCTTACTGGGTCATCCATGTCTGCCAGGGATTGTAAATTTAAAAAGTGGCTTCGATTCATAGGAAGGTGCTGTGGGGTTGAGAGAAAGACAAATGCCGGCCATACCTAGAAGCAGAATCTTTGATGTGGTGAAAAAATGTGAAATTGTTTACTACAGATGATCTGGTAAGCAAGATAACCACCGTGCTTACTTTGCTTATTGGATAATCTGCCTGTGGCTAGACTGGGAAGAGCAGGGTTGAATGGCCACTGCAGGTCCAGATTTACATCATCCCAGCTTAGTGACCCCAATGGCAAGCGAAAACTTCTCACTCTCACATAACAATATACAAAAATCCAAAGGAACAGCTCTGAGTGGCTCAGCTTGGGTCTGTGTCATATGCCCTTCCTTATGTCAGTCACTTCACCAGGCAATGAGACATTTTGATGCCCTAGCTGGAATTACGTGCTCACCCTGGGACAACAGATTCAAGGTAACAGCCCCACAAGAACTACATAGAACGGTAGAGGGGAAATTCTCCCAAAGGAATGTAGGGTACTTTTGCCAAAAGAAGAGGGAGAAATTCTGGACAGACAAAAACAACAGATGTTCACTACAAGTAGAATAGAACTGCTGGTGAAGCCAAATGATATGATTTGGTGTAGATACTAGCTAGAGAAGGATACACTAGCATTTGTGTTACCAGGTAAAATAAACTACCACCTGGATACAATAGGACTTTGGTATCTATGACCTCTTTTGATCTTCACTGAAACCCTGAGTGATGGGCAGGGCATACTCATTTTACAGGATATACTTTTGAGATTCAAGCAACACAGAAGCACAGCAGAAGGGACAGGTGTCACTCTGATATGTACATCAGTTTGGGAAGCAGGTGCCTTTCAGTCATTCTTAGAATCTTAGACAACCCTAAAAGCATCTGACATGTGCAGCAGCCCAGAATATTCTTATCAGCCGAGTACATACTGCTAAGGTGACAGCAACTTCAGGGAAGTGATGTAGCATGTTACATGTGCATCTTTTCCTAGAGTTCTGTAATCACACTAACCTTTGCGATAGCTGTTCTTCCACATAACCCAGACAAATAGCCTTCATTTCCTCATTCTTCTTTTCATCTCTCACACCTAACCCAATTTCTGGCACATAGCAGACCCACAATAAATGTTTGTTGAATGATTAAATTGATAGACAGCAAACATTTATTGAATGTCAATTATGTGCATTGTGCTAGGCTCCGTGGACATAGAGATGAATAAGATACCATTCCTATTCTTGAAGAGAGCACAGCCTAATGGGAAAGGCCAACAGATAAATAGTTCTCTGTCATTTAGGACTCTTTGGTTGCAAGAAACAGAGGATCAAATCTAAAATAGCTTAAGCAAAACTGGAATTTTTTGGCTCACACAAGCTAAAAAGTCCAGGATTAGGGCTGGCTTCAGGTAGAGTTAGTACCAGGACTTAAATTATCTGGTTTAGTATCCAGGACTTGTCTTCCACTGTGTTACCTTTTTTGGTCTGAGGCTTCACAACAAGAAGCAGCAGCATTTCCAATCCCTACCTCCTCTCAAGACAAAAGAGTATAGTTGTTCCAAGGGAAGGCTGCGTTTGACACCTGGCCTCAGAACATACTGGCTATTAGACCTTTGACAAGTTAGTTCAAACTCCCTTGCTTCAATTTCCTCATTTGTAAAAGGGAATAGTAATTGTATCTAACCAATATGATTATTGTGAAGAGTAAATAAGTTCAGTGTTCAGAACTTTCCCTACCGTAGAATAAGCGCTCAATAAAATTAACTATTTAATTTTTATTGTCATCATTATCATCATCAAATTTCAGATCTAGCAGGAAAAAATAAGAGAAATTCTTTCCCAAGAATGCCAGAGAAAGTCTTATTGCATCTCACTGGGCTACGTGCCCATCCCTGAGCCAGAACTGGGGAAATATCATACACTGCATACCCTGACTGGCTTAGGCCTGTTAAACGTGCTCCACCCCTGGAGTACAAAATAGAGTCAACTTATTAAAAGCCATATAGACTGTGAATACAGAAGGGACTTGTTTCCAGCAAAAAGTTGAGGTACAATCACCAGTATAGAGGAATGGATGCTAGGCAGCAAAAACAAGAGATGAGCAGCAAAATAGGCTTTATAATACAGTCTGGCAAGTACTGTAATCAAGGTAAAAATGACAGCCCATCTGAGGAGCTCCTGACCCAGACTGGGAAGAACTGATTTCTTTTAATCAGCTACCTAAGTTCCCTCATCCAAAAGGGGTCAGGCTTTTTAAAGCCAAAGAAACTTAACTTTATTAAGTAATTTTTAAAAAATGTTTTGAAAATATATATAACAAAACATACACCATCTCAACAATTTGTATATGTACAGTTCAGAAACATTGATCACATTCTTCAAATTGTGCAATCATTCTCATACTTTTCTAAATCATTTCAACACCATTAACATAAACTCAGTATCCCATAAGCAATAACTCCCCCTTTCCCTTCCCTTCCTCTCACCCCTGGTAACCACTAATATCTAACCTTTGGTTTCTATATATTTGCTTATTTCATGTAAGTGTGATCATACGATATTTGTCCTTTTGCGACTGACTTATTTCACTCAGCGTGATGTTTTCAAGGTTCATTGTTGTGACATGCATCAGGACTTTGTTTCTCTTTATGGCTAAGTAGTATTCCATTATGTGTATGTACCACATTTTATTTATCCATTCATCTATGGATGGACATTTTTGTTGTTTCCACCTTTTGGCTACTGTGAAAAGCGCTGCAATGAACATTGGTGTACAGGTTTCTGGTTGCATTCCTGTCTTCACCACTTATGACTATATACCTAGGATTGGGATTGCCGGGTTATATGGAGGTTCTATGTTTAACTTTGAGGAACCACAAAACTATTTTCCATAGTGGTTATACCATTTCACATTCCCATCAGCAATGGATAAGAGTTCCAGTTTCTCCATGTTAAAAAAAAAAAAAAAAAAAAGGTGTAGGGGCGGAATCTGACCTTTACTCTCTTCCCAAGGGGGAAGGAGAATCAAGATCAACAGCCCAAGGCTGATCCCTGTGAGGCAGAGGTCAGACATGCCTCCTCTATCCACCATCTTAACCAATTCTAACACCAACAGTCCCTCATGGCACTCTCTACTTCTCTGCTGGGTTCGTTAATTCATTGCAGTGGCCACACAGAACTCACAGACAATATTCATGATTATGGGGTCTATTACGGAACTAACAGGTTACAATTCAGGCTCAGGAATGCTCAGGATACAGTTTTTCCATCAGGATAGCCTCTTTTCAGCCCTGCTCGAAGGCATGCCTCTCCCTGGACCTCTGCCTCTGCCCAAAGGCACTCAGCTTCCTTGCTCCATGGGCCAGGAAGCCCACTGTGTGGTATCTCCTGCCACTGCTTCTCTGCCATCACTTCTCACCATCTTCAGGGTTACAGCTCACTCTCTGTCTCCTGGGTCCAGGAGCTTCTCAGCGCAGAGATCCTGGTCCAAAGGCCGTGGTCTCTGCTCCTGGCTGTTCTTCCCTGGTGGTGGTGGGATCCTCTCTGTGCTCTGGAATTGGCTCTATTTTAAGGCAAAATTGACTAGTCCCCTTCGTGGGCCATAATTGCCTTATTTGCACGTCCGGTCACCTCAGTAGGAGTTACAAGACCATGGCCAGAAAGGCCACACAAAAGTGATCCATCACACCACACTCCATAACCTCACCAACACTTGTTGTTTTCCGTTTTTTTTGATCGTTGCCATTCTAATAGGGTGAGGTGTTATCTCACTGGAGTTTCGATTTGCATCTCCCTAATGTCTAATGGGAGCCCTGGTGGTGAAGTGGTTAAGAGCTATGCTGCTAACCAAAAGGTTGGCAGTTTGAATCCACCAGCCACTTCTTGGAAACCCTACGGGGCAGTTCTACTCTGTCCTATAGGGTTGCTATGAGTTGCAATCGACTCAGTGGCAACAGGTTTGTTTATTTTTTTAATGACTAATGATGTTGAGCATCTTTTGTGTGCTTATTGGTCACTTGAATATCCTCTTTAGTGAAATGTATATTCAAGTCTTTTGCCCATTTTTTGATTGATTTTGTCTTTTTGTTCTTAAATGGTAGAACTTTTGTATATATTTTGGATATCACACCCTTATCAGATATATGGTTCCTGAAAACTAACTAATTTTTCTCTCTATCTTTGAAAGGCTATGTTAGATTCCATCCTCCCATGCCACGTTTGACTTTGATGACTTCCACTCCATTACCAAACCATACAGCCAGCCCTTACTGCTCAGGGATATACATAAATACAGAGGTTTTCCCCATCACCACCACTGGACCTTACAGTCTGCTTTGAAATTGGATAACACACTGAGAAAGCTAGCTCTCTTCTCATATCAGCCTCTTTGAATGACAGGAAGAATTTGGAAATGAGAAACTTTGGTTCCCTATGAGGGAACATGTCAGCTGTGAAAAGCCCAGACTTGTAAATTGTCTGATGGTGACTGCCTGTAAAACCTGTCAAGATTCCTGACAGCTCAGCTGAGAGCCTAATTACCAGTTACAAAGAGAGACAGGAAAAACTTGTTGCCAGAGAGCAGCCTGGTCAGAGAGAATGAAGTACAGTGTCCAGTCCTCGTCATCAGCCTCCTTGTTTCAACTAGAGCAAAACATATTAGTATAATTGACATTACACATGTTTATTATCTGGAACAGAGGAACCATGTCAAACCACAGCCTTGTGTCAGATGAGTTTTTGGTTGTTTTGTTGTTGTTAGGTGCCCTTGAGTCAATTCCGACTCACAGCGACCCTATGCATAATAGAAAAAAATGCCTTCCGGTCCTGCACCATCCTCACAATAGTTGTTATCTTTAAGCCTATTGTTGCAGCCACTGTGTCAATCCATCTCATTGAGGGTCTTCCTCTTTTTCATTGACCCTCTATTTTACCAAGCATGGTGTGCTTTTCCAGGCATTGGTCACTCCTGATAACATGTCCAAAGTATGCGAGATGAAGAGCTGCCATCTTCCCTTCTGAAGAACATTCTGGCTGCACTTCTTCCAAGATAGATTTGTTCTTCTGGCAGTCCATGGTATATTCAATATTCTTCTCCAACACCATAATTCAAAGGCATCAATTCTTCTTCGGTCTTCAGCTTTTGCAGGCATATGAGGTGACTGAAAATACCATGGCATAGGTCAGGCGTACCTTAGTCCTCAAAGTGACAGCTTTGCTTTTTAACACTCTGAAGAGGTTTTTTTATAACAGATTTGCCTAATGCAATACATCATTTGATTTCTTGACTGCTGCTTCCATGGGTGTTAATTGTGGATCCAAGTGAAATGAAATCCTTGACAACTTCAATATTTTCTCTGTTTATTATGATGTTACATATTGGTCTAGTTGTGAGGATTTTTGTTTTCTTTATGTTGAGGAGTAATCCATATTGAAGCCTGTAGTCTTTGATCCTCATCAGTAAGTGCTTCCTGTCCTCTTCATTTTCAGCAAGCCAGGTTGTGTTGTCTGCATACTGCAGGTTGTTAATGAGTCTTCCTCCAAACCTGATGCCACATTCTTCTTCATATACTCCAGCTTCTCAGATTATTTGCTCAGCATACAGATTGAATAAGTATGGTGAAAGGATACATCCCTGATGCACACGTTTCCTGATTTTAACCATGCAGTATCCCCTTGTTCTGGTCAAACCATTGTCTCTTGTTCTATGTACAGGTTCCATACAAGCACAATTAAGTGTTCTGGAATTCCCATTCTTCACAATGTTATCCATAATTTGTTATGATCCACACAGTCAAATGCATTTGCATAGCCAATAAAACACAGGTAAACATCTTTCTGGTATTCTCTGCTTTCAGCCAAGATCCATCTGACATCAGCAACGATCCCTTGTTTCATGTCCTCTTATGAATATGGCTTGAATTTCTGGCGGTTCCCTGTCAATGTACTGCTGCAACAGGTTTCGAATTAGCTTCAGGAAAATTTTACTTGCGTGCGATATTAATAATATTGTTTGATAATTTCCATATTCTGTTGGATCACTTTTCTTTGGAATAGGCATAAATATGTATCTCTTCCAGTGAGTTTGCCAGGTAGCTGTCTTCCAAATTTCTTGGCATAGATGAGTGGGTGCTTCCAGCATTTCATCTGCTTGTCGAAACATCTCAGTTGGTATTCTGTCAATTCCTGGAGCCTTGTTTTTTGCCAATGCCTTCAGTGCAGCTTGGATTTTTTCCTTTAATACCATCAGCTCTTGATAGTATACTACCTTCTGAAATGGTTGAACACCAACCAATTCTTTTTGGTACAGTAACTCTATATATTCTTTCCACCTTCTTTTGATGCTTCCTGTGTTGTTCAATATTTTGTCCATAGAATCCTTCAATATTGCAACTCAAGGCTTGAATTTTTTTCTTCAGTTCGTTTGGCTTGAGAAATGCTGAGTGTTCTTCCCTTTTGGTTTTCTAACTCCGGGTCTTTGCACATTTCATTATAATACTTCACTTTGTCTTCTTGAGCTGCCCTTTGAAATCTTCTGTTCGGCTCTTTTACTTCACCATTTCTTCCATTATAGTGTGTATGTGAATTTTAGAATCTGAGGTGCTGGCATATCTGAATTAGGTGACTTCAGACCTACATTAACAACTCCATTCTGAATTAAACTAAGGTTTTCATTTCTACTCTCAGAAAGAAATCATTCAGTCTTTTGTCAAAGTTCACTGCTTGAAAAACAAAACCCAGAATTTCTAACCTAGTTAAAGATTTACTCAGTGCCTCATAAGAATGTTTACACATCTGGCCCCAGAGAAGATGCCTTGTTCATAAAAAAAAAAAAAAAGTAAAAAATAAGAATGATAATGTTAAGTGAAGTTAGAACCTGTAAATAACTTCATAGCCAAAATAGGTATATATCGAGCCGTAGTTTCATGTTCTGACTCCCAAATTAATTATTACTAATTGGGATTTTTCCACTGTATTTCTGCTAGTTCTTTGTAAATATGTAACTAGGTAGAGACTAAGTTTGATAAAAATAAGGAGGCAGACTGAAGCTATAAAAGTCTTGACCTTAATGCAAAGAGTGCAGAGATTTGGGCTTTAACTTATGTAAATAAACTTGCTATCTTAACTGCTTTTGGGATTTACCCAGTGAATTCCTGAGCCTTATTTGACTCCCCCTTAGCTAGATGGGTGATGTTTACATTTCAAAAGACTTCAGATTTAGAGCTGATTTAATCTTTACTCCTGTCTAACTAATCGTCTATTTTACATTTCAAGGACTCCAATTAAGCTTGACCCAGCCTGCAATCCATCATTAAATCCACACATCAAGAATGTTAGTAAGTTTCACTTTAGAAATATTGCCTTAGTAAAATTGTATCAGGAATAAGAGATTTGTGTTAGGCCAGAAATTGATGTTAAAAAGTTTATAGTTTAACTATCCCTTGTAAATTTCCCTTCCTTCTCCTGTAATCACTTTGATGTGAAACAATTTGCTTGTGTTTTTTCTGCCTGTTAAATACTCTGATGTTTCCTGCAAGGCAGAACATGAACTGCAGCCTATTTGAATGCCACATATTCTCCATCCCGTGAAATGAAATTATTCCTTCAATAAAACTTTTGTTTTAATTTCTATTGGAGCCTTCCTTGGTCCAGTACTCCCACTAGGACAATGGTAATCACATAACAACATAATCACATAGTGGCACTTGACTTGATTGTACAAACACATTCGGTGTCATGGATTGAACTGTGTCCCCCAAAAATATGTGTCAGTTTGGTTAGGCCATGATTCCCAGTATTGCGTGGTTGTTCTCCACTTTGTGATTGATATAATTTTCCTATGTGTTGTAAATCCTAATCTCTGACTGTGGTTAATGAGGCAAGATTAGATCATGTTAAAGAGGATTAGAGTGGGACGTAACACCCTTGCTCAGTTGCATCCATGATCCAATGTAAAGGGAGTTTCCCTGGGGTATGGCCTGTACCACCTTTTATCTTACAAGAGATAAAAGGAAAGAGAAGGGAGTAGAGAGTTGGGGACTTTATACCACCAAGAAACAAGAACCAGGAGAATAGCACATCCTCTGGACCTGGGCCCCTGTGCCTGAGAAGCTCCTAGACCAGGGAAAGGTTAATGACAAGGACCTTCCTCCAGAGCAAACAGAGAGAGAAAGCCTTTCCCTGGAGATGATGCCCTGAATTTGGACTTCTAGCCTACTAGACTGAGAAAATAAATTTATTTTTGTTAGAGCCATCCACTTGTGGTATTTCTGTTACAGCAACACTAGATGACTAAGACATCCGGTATTCTCAGTGCCAAGGATTATACCACCCTTTACTTAACTTTTCTTCTGTAGTTTACACAAACTTCATCCAATCCTCCTTCTTTCCTGGTGTGAAGAGGAGCAGCGATTCTTTGTTCTGGTGAAGCCCAGAGAGGGATAATAACTTACCTAAGGTTATACAGTCAATCAACAACCCAGCATCTTATCTTCCAAGGAGAACAAACCAGTATCAATCCTGCTGCAACAGCAACGTGAGGAAACCAGCAATCCTCAACAAGAATCCCAAAGTTGGGGTAAACCATCTAAAGTGAGAATAGCAGCACAACTGGAAGAGCATAGTCGATGTCACTGAACTGTACATGTAGAAATTTTTGAAATGGTGTATCTTTATCTGCGTATATTTTCACCAAGAAAAAAAAAAAAAGGGTCGAGAAGGGAGAGGGTTGACGTGTCGTGGGGTTGTTAACCAATGTCATAAAACAATATGTGTACTACTGTTTCATGAGAAACTATTTGTTCTGTAAACCTTCACCTAAAGTACAATTAAACCAAAAAAAAAAAAGAATCCCAAAGTTGGGGTAAACAGCATTAGCGTATTCACATGTCAGTTTTTACAAAATCTCAGTCCTCTAGTTTTGCAAAACACACACTTTCCACTCTCCTTCCTTTCATCAATTGCATCGGCAGCACCTGAACATGAATGCTAACTTCCTTAGTGGAGAAAGTTATTTATTTATTTTTCCAGGTTCTTGAAAATAAGGGAACCTGAAGCAAGAGACGGACAGACTTTAATATTTATTGGGTACCTAGTATGTTCCCAGGAGCCTTGGTGCTGTAGTGGTTAAAGCACTCAGCTGCTCACCAAAAGGTTGACAGTTAGAACCTACCAACCACTCCTTGGAAGAAAGATGTGACAGTCTGCTTCCATAAAGATTTACAGCCTTGTAAACCCTATGGGGCAGTTCTGCTCTGTCCTATAGGGTCTCTATGAGTCAGAATCGATTCCGTGGCAGTGGGCTTTTGGGTTATTATGTTCCAGATACTGTGTTTTACTTCTATCTAGTTTGATCTATAAACCAATTGGCAAAGTAGATACTATTACATACATCTTCAGATATTGTACCTGGAGCTCAGAGAGGTTAGGTAAATTGCCCAAGATCACACAGCTAGTAAGTGGCAGAGCAGAACTTTTTTTATATTTAAATAAAAATTTGTTTACGTATTTTTTAGGACAGGGCTTTGTATCCACTTCTTTATGATTCTAAAGCCGATGTTGTTTGCAATGCATCATGCTACCTCAGTCAAAGAGAAGAAACTAAAGGGACTCCCAAGAGACAAAACCGACAGAATTCACTCTCAAATTCCAGTGTATTTAATTATTTTGTATATGTAAGGATTAGAATTTCCCGGTTCAAGTAGAAGGCATTTGGGTAAAATATTCCATTACACTCAAAGATACTGCAGAGAACAGGGAACCGAGATGGAAAATGGGAGGAAGGAATGGAAAAGAAGTGGATAAGGAGAAAGAAGGACCAAGAAAGAAATATGCTTGGGAAATTTAATGGATTGCTGGAGGTGGTTCTCAGAGACCTTCCACCAAGACCCAAAAAACAGTGCAGGAAGCCAATACTCTTGATTTGCTCCACTCATCATTTATTTTCTGTCTCCTGTAAAAGGATTAGCAGGATAGGCTCAGTGGGGAAGGAGGCCCCCGTGGGATCCTGTTACCAGCCATCTGTGTTCTGTTCTTTGCTTTCGAACAAGACGGCTCCAAAACTCTGAACTGGAGAGGGAGTTGGAGCTGCATACAGATCAGCAGAGCTGTTGCTAACAGCTCTGACGCCTGCAGGATGACTCAACCCTCTGTGCCTGGCAGAGTCAGCTGTGGTCCCCTGGAGCCTCCTACTCTAGGGAGAAAAATCAGAGATGTGGAGAAGTGGCTTGGGGAAAGAGAAGGATAACTCTTGATCTTGGCTAGGAATGCAGGCTAGAAGGAGAGGTAGGGACACCTTGAGTCTTCATTTAAGAGTTTCAGTTGATGGTGGAGGAGAGGAATTAAAGGTGACAGGGGGAAAGGCACAATCCTCTATACACTTTATGCCCCCTAAAAGGAGTATACCATCTGGAGGATGACAGTCAGCAAAAACCATATGGCTGTGTCACTAGGAATTCAGCCCAAATACAAATATCACTCACCTCCCTGGTGAATTTCACTCAGGTATAGGCAGCTCCTGCTGCCCCTCTCTTTCTGAAGAACCCAAAGACTCTTTCTGTCCCTACACTGCACCATTCATACTTAAGAACATTTTAGTGCTGAACAGTTACTACCTTCAGACCTCTCCCCTGGTCACTCACTGAGATCTCTGAGAGATAGGGGATTAGGAGGAAGAAACCATATTAGGAAGCTCCTAGGTAGCCCCAGTGCTTGTTCTAGTCTTCATTTCTTGTATATTGTGCCAGAAGGCATCTGGATTTATTCCATACCAATGCATGTAAACACCCTGCTCCATTCCCCCCAAACAACCCCAGGCTTTCCTCAAAGATCTTTCTTTTCTTTTGGCTCCTTATCACTCACCAACAAACATCTCCCAAAGTTTGGCTCCCTATTGCCATGGTAACTCAAAAGAAATGGGTTGAGACTCCAATAAAGGTATCTGCAAGAGCTCCTAAACCCATACCATTGCCATCGACTTGATTCCAACTTATAGCAACCCTATAGGACAGAGTAGAACTGCCCCGTAGGGTTTACGAAGCTGTAATCTTTACAGAAGCAGACTGCCACATCTTTCTTCTATGAAGCAGCTGGTGGATTCAAACTGCCGAC
Organism: Trichechus manatus latirostris; assembly: GCF_000243295.1. Classification (NCBI taxonomy): domain Eukaryota; kingdom Metazoa; phylum Chordata; class Mammalia; order Sirenia; family Trichechidae; genus Trichechus; species Trichechus manatus. Next base: position 651,636 of record NW_004444074.1, read on the forward strand.
CTTTTAGTCGGCAGCTGAGTGCTTAACCACTGTGCCACCAGGGCTCCTCTCCTAAACCCAGAATCCTTAAAAACAATAGTACAAAGTGGAATCAGCACTACATCCACCCCTTTCCCCACCCAACCCACACACCCTCAATTGTTGGCCTTATGGAGAGACTGCCAGTTCTTGGAGTAGTTGAGAAAGTGGATGCTTTGCCCCAGATGAAAAGTTTTCATACTGTAATACAATCCTTTCTTCAGTCACTAGTGTATAAATCTGCCCAACTTTCCAGGTATTAGCACCTGTAAGGGTCCATGGAGTTTGCAAAATAAGTCTGCATGTGCCCTTTAGATATGCTTCATTTTCCTATGCTTATAGGAAGAATCTAGGTGTTTGGAATTTCTAGGCTAGAATTGTTGGCCACAAAGAGTGAGGGTACCCTTTGTATCCTCATATAATATGTGAAAGTGCTTTGTATCCTGTTAAAACCAACCAAGCAAACAAACCTGTTGCCATTGACTTGATTCTGACTCACAGTGACCCTATAGGACAGGGTAGAACTGCCCCATAGAGTTTCCAAGGCTGTAATCTTTACAGAAGCAGACTGTCAAATCTTTCTCCCGCAAAGTGGCTGGTGGGTTCGAATCTCTGCTTAACCACTGTGCCACCAGGGCTCCTTGTACCCTGTTAAAGCAGTGTTTAAATATTCATGTTAACTACTACTTCCTGCCCTCATTCCCCTTAAGTTTAAGGCCATATGGCAGAGCAGTTAAGTTCAGGGACTCTGGAGTCAAACTTCCTGGTTTGAATCCCTGCTCTGCCCTTTGCTTTGCTACTTTTGGCAAGGCTTTCTCTGTGCTTCAGTGTCCCTGTCTGTAAAATGGAGAAAATAATAGTATCTATTTCAGAAGGCTTTCATGAAGATTAAATAATTTGAAATACGTGAAGTGCTTAGTACTTAGCACAGAGTAAGTACTATGTAAATGTTAGCCATTTTCATTAACTGTTATCTTTCTTCTCCCCAAACCTCTCCAATTTCTATTACTTATGCCCCACTTAAATTACATGGAAAAAATTTGCTCCAGATTTAAGGCACACAGAGGCGAAGACTAGATAAGCCAGTTTCTTCATTCATTCTCTCATTCATTGATCCAGAAAACATTATTGTTATTATCTTTCATACACCAAGAATGCTGCTAGACACTAGGGGAAACTCAGAAAACATACCCTGTCCTCAAAGAGATAGAAATATAGACCAATAATTACAGATAACATGACAAGTGCTATAGTGAACGGAGAGAGAGACAGAGGAAGGAGTCAGAAATTCAGCCTTTAAAGACGCCCAGGTTTTCCCAAAACAGAGAAATAGTTTATCAGTTAGGCCCTCTGGATTGCAAAGAACAACTCATTCAATTTAGCTCGACAATTTTATTTTAAAGATATACATCACAGAAGCCCAAAAGAGCAAGAGACAGCATTTTAGATATTTTCGCTCTGATGTTCAGTCATTAGCATGACCCAGCTATTCTCTTCCTGGCAGGGCCTCCTTTACCACTACCAGCTCTACCAGTAACTCCCAATCGTACCCCATAGTTTCTACTTCTTTATAGCTCTGCAGCTTGCCATGGGCCCCTCGTGACTCTGAGTTAATCTCACGGCTTTTCTTTATATATCATTTCAGCTCTTATTCTTGTTGTTAATAGCCACATTCTCTCCTTCTTTTTCCAATTCAAATTTTAGAGAGTAAGAGAGAATCTGATCGATCTACTCCTTTCTGTGTGTGTGTGTGTGTGTGTGTGTGTGTGTGTGTGTGTGTGTGTGAGAGGCATGTTGTAAGTTGCTGGCCAGGTTCCAGATTGTCCACCGTTGTATCAGATGCCAATCCTAGTCCGGTCAGCTAAGGCAAAAGGAGCTCTGTGGGACACGCAATGTAGCCACCTCGGGCTGCCTTTTCAACAGAGGCTGTAGGTGGGAAAGTTTCCCTTGGAAAGGAAACGTGGATATAGCAGTTATGACATTTTATCTAGAACAGAAATAAGAAACATCATGTACAAAGAGTCTGGAAAAGAGAAGTGCAGTGGGTCTAGAGTTGATTCAACAGTTATTTACTGAGGGCTTGCTAAATGTCAACCACTGTGTCTGGAGTGGGACAACAAATGCTGTGATAAATGTTGCGCAGGATACTATACAGAGAGCCGTAGGGCCATAGAGTGTCAAGGGAGTCTTCTTAGAGGAAGTAAACTCTACATCGGGACCAGAAAAAGGAGTAGGAATAAAAAGGGGCATGCCATATTCTGAGATCTGAAAGAAGCTCAGTGAGGCTGGTACAGAAAGTGAGAGGGAATAGCAAGAGATAGGTAGGGACTTAATAATTGTGGTTACCATTTATTGAACACAGAACTAGACACTATGCTAAGCATTTTACATGTATTAGTTTATTTAATCCTCCCAAAACTGTATGAGGTAGGAATAATTATTGTTAACTTTTTTTAGATGAGGACATCAAGATTCAGTGAAATTAAGTAACTTTTTCATGATCCCTTAACTAGCAAGTGCCCAAGCTGCTAACAACCCAATTACGCTTACTTTGTGGGCCATAATAAAGATTATGGTCTTCATTCTAATAGCAATGGAAAGTCATCTAAAGGTTTTTAGCAAATTTGCATTTCAGAACGATCACTCTTGGTGTAGAGTATAAACTGGGTTACAGAGAGAGAAAAGGGACATAGGGAGACCACTGGGGATCCTACTGCAGACCAAGTGAGAGATGGTAGTAGTTTGGACTAAGATGATAAGTGACATGGATGTATTCCTTCATTACTTTGATCAATAAATATTTAGTGAGCTCCTTCTAAGAGTGCTAGGCACTAAGAATACAAAGAGGAACAATGCAGATGTGGTCCCTGCCCTCATGGCATTTATTCAAGAGGTAGAATAGACAGGAATTAATGATTACTTGGATGTGGTAATGCTGGAAAAGGAGGAGCTTTGGATGAATCACTGGTTTCTGGATGGCGCCAACATTCATGCTCTTTCCATCATACTATTTCCCCAAGGACTGTGAATGTTGAGATGGGGAACAGGGGGCCAGGGGTAAAGTTAGGGAAGAGCCTTGAAAGCCATTGTCATCAGACTTTATTCTGGAGACTTTACCAGTTGCCCTCAAGTCAATTATGACTCATGGTGATGGTGACCCAATGTGGTTCAGAGTAGAATTGTGCTCCGTAGTTTATCTGAATTGGCTAATTTTTCTGAAATAGATCACCAGGCCTTTCTTCCAAGGTGCCTCTGAGTGGACTCAAACCGCCAACCTTTCAGTTAGCCGCTGAGAGAAACGTTTGCACCACCCAGGGGCTCCTGGAGAATTTAGTGAGCCATTGAAAATGTGTAAGCAGGGAAATAAATGGCTTAATCAGATATACATTTTAGCAAGATTATGGTTTATCCCTTCTAAGACTTAGAAGGGTCAACTAGCCAGTTTGAGAGGATGAAAATTCACAAATCTTCTTTTCGTATTCTACCCTCTAGTGGCAAAAAGAAAAACAGCAAGTTCCAACTCCACAGGTGTTGGAGCACGCAGGGCCAGCTTTTACTTGCCCCGAATGTCGTATCTCCTGTATCTCTCAGCAAGTTTTGTTGCGCAGTCTTCAGCAAAGACCGCTTCCGTCTCTGCCTATTGTTACGGTCGTTTGTGGCCGTCGAGTCCGTTCCGACTTATGGCAACCCGCTGTGTGCAGAGCAGAACTGCTTACCTCTCTTTGGAGGCGCCTCTGGGTGAGCTGGAGCCAACATTTCAGCGGGACTCCTGTCTTTGACTGTAACCCAAAACCAAACCCGTTGCCGTCAATTCCAACTCACAGAGACCGTATAGGACAGAGTAAAACTGCCTCATAGAGTTTCCAAGGCTGTAATCTTTACGGAAGCTGACTGCCACATCTTCCTCTGGCTGAGCAGCTCGTAGATTCCAACCGAAAACCTCTCGGTTAGCAGCAAAGCGCTTAACCACTGCGCCACCAGTGACTACAGTCCTTTTCTAGGAACTTGCCGGCCTGGTTCCCGATCACCCACGCCCACCTGCACATTTTTCCTCTCTTCAGTTCCCTTGCAATGCAGACGTCCCCGTGGGCAACCAAAAGGAGTCAGCAAAGGCTGACATTTCTGCCCTGAGTTGGGAGCCTAGTGAAAGGCTCATGGCATTTCTTCTGAAACCACTCCGTCTCAGAAACTCAGCTCTTCAAACTAACTTAAGGAGCATCTGCTTCATTTACATTTGTGTTATAAAAAAATAGTGCCCCCTTCTACTCTCCAACTCAAATCTAAGGTAGCAATATGTTATCATCAACATTAGGAGCCACAGACTCAGGAAACAACTTTGGGAAGGCTTAAAAATGGAGGGTAAGGCAGATACAGGGCAGCCTTTTCAAGGATGTTTCCTACTATCCTTGGAAAGAGATGTTCTCTTTCTCTCGTATCTTTACCCTCAATCCCCTTGCCCCACCGTCCCTGTGCTTCTGAGATGGTGCTCTGATAATATCCATAATAATAAGAAAGTCTTGTTAATCTGTGTAGCTGAAATAAATACTAGAATCGCTTCCTAAAAATCCGGATTGATTTAAACACCCTTTGGCAATGTTCCTTTGGCATTCTCTCAGATACTAACGAGCTTAGGTCACTGTCTCCTCCACTTATTGACTCAGCATTTAGTGGCAAAGTGACCCTTTAAATCTTGGCTAAGACAGCTCTTCTACCTCCTAGAAGGGTGACTTTGTGAATTAAACACTGATGGTGTTTTTCTGACTTAACACATACCCACCACCCACAGACAATTTATTCCAGAATTTCTCCTAAAGCCAGGGGCTTTAGGATTTCTCACCTGACGGATCCCTCCCCCATCCAAGCCTTCTATTCACCCAGGAATTTGCGATGGAAATAGCACTGCTGGCTGGAGTAGAGCGGCATACCAGAGCTGCTGAGAACCGTGTGGCTGTTGCCATGGGGGCGAGTGTTTGTACAGGACTGCCTATACAAGGTGGTGGGCTTGAGGGCTGCTTGGATTTGGAGAATTCTAAAGCTGGGCCAGTCCCCTCATTTACAGATGAGGAAATTGAGGCCCAAAGACTTAGTTAAATGACTTATTCAAGGTTCTAGGGCAAGTTAGAGACAGAGTTGTACCTTTGCAATATATCACCCTTTTCAATAAAGCACGCTTGTAGGTGCTCCCCCAGCCAGTTCCACTAGGGCCAATGTGCTATTCCAGTACCACCAACCCCAGAAGAAGTATCAGGAACTGTGGGACTGGCAACAATAAGTATGTACATATCCTTGTATTTATATGCATGCATATATATGCATCAAATTACATGTGCACACCTGAAGGTGATTGTGCTAAAGTGGTATTTGTATAGCTCACTGATTACTGAGGTTCTTTAAACCTCAATTTCCTCACAAGTGAAATGCAGGGAAGAAATAGTACCCGTCTCAAAGGATTAAAGGAGATAATGTTTTTAACGTACTTAAGCATAATAGCTGGCATATTATAAGTGCTGGATATTGTATTGTTTCTATGATGTCTTTCTGAAATAGAGTGTGTCAGGCGCTGCCTCCAAGGCGCTGTGCTAAATGCTTTCGTTTTTTTCATTTAATTTCCACAACAACCTTTTGAAATAGATTACTGCATTATCTGCATAGTGCAGATGACAAAACTGAAGCCTAGAGAGGTTGAATAACCTGCCTAAGGTCACACAGCTAGGAAGTAGCTGAGCACGAATCAAAACCAGGTCCCCCGAATGCTAATGCACATTAAGCAAAGAGATAACTCTTTTCTAGTTTCTTTGGATCTAAATCCACGTAAATTAGATACATATTGCATATGGAATGGGCTGATTGTAAAATTCGTTTTAATTAAACCCACTGCAACTGTAAGCAAAGGGTTTATTTTTACTCCCCTTTAATTATAATTTTTTATAGAGACCCTATTAGCCATTTTGTGTAAGAGATAATTTCTCAATGACTGGATGCCATTTTGCCCAATATCCTATTGTTTCAAAATTCCTAGTTGGTTCTAGTGAGACCCTAAGTAAAAAATACCAATCTAATTGAAATCATGTCACCAAATACTTAGGATCTTACTTACCTGGTAGGCTGTCTGTCTATTTTTTAAAAATCTCTTCAGACAAAAAGAGAGAGATTCAACATCTTTCCTTAATAGATAATCTCTCATTTTTACTAAATATCACCAGTTTTAGGATCTTCCAGGGTCTCACTCAAATTTCTCTTGCAGTCACGCTATTTAGTTTCTATCAAATCAGACCTTAGTTATTCTTGGCTGTTCCCTTTTTCTTCTCTCTCTTTTCTCTCCCTCACGGATATCATTCATTCCTACACTTTATCAACTACCTCCTGCTAACCAGGTAACTACCACATTGACCTTGTTCATTTAACAAGCATTAATCAGCATCTTGTTTTGTGCTACAGCCTGAGAATGCAGAGATCTCATTGGTCCAGTCAGCCTTCTGTCCTAAACTCCAGTCCAGATGTTTGTGAAACATCTCCAAAAGGATGTTGTAAGGTATCTGACACCCCTGTAAAATTAACTCTGGGAAAGACAGTTGTTCTGTATGTTTCTATAGTGATATCAAATCCCATAAGGTATAAGTCACTATTATGCTTTCAAAATACATATGTATAAGCACTCATAATATGAATTTAGAAATAGAAATATGTTTACCTTTGTGAGGCCCTCTAACATTAACTATAAGTCATTAGAAACCTGTAAGTCATAAGAAAGTTATTTAGAAAATTTCTAAACTTAGGCATAGAAACATAGAAGTATGTGAAATATATAAAGAATGTAAACAACCTCTAAGTTCACTTTGACCTGGCATGCTGTGACACAAGAAAACATAACATAAATGTAAACAACCTCCCTTTTTTTTTTTAATTATTGTACTTTAGGTGAAAGTTTACAGAGCAAATTAGTTTCTTATTAAAAAATTAATACACATACTGTTTTGTGACATTGGTTACCAACCCAGTGATGTGTCAACGCTCTCCCCTTCTTGACCTCGGGTTCCCCTTTTCCATTTATCCAGCTTTCCTGACTCTTTCTGCTTTCTTGTCCTTGCTTTTGGGCCTAACTTTTAACATTGAAGAAAAGATGCATCATTTGGCTACTCTCTAACCCTGGAGAAAAGACATAACATACTAGTCTTTGATGTCACACTGGCCCTTGTCATGTGGAACCAAGATGACAAATTCACATATAAACCCTAAATTTCTGCTCATTCACTGAGAGAAAGCAGAGATGGAACTGAGATTCTATCTGCTGCCACCGACATTGCGCCCTAGCTACAAGGGACCTCCACTGAGTTGTAGCCATGGCTAAGCCTTCCTTCTGAGACCTCTCATTAAAGGCATAAGCCTGAAAGATTTGGACTCTAACCCTTGAACTAACATTGTAATTGTTAATTCTGATTCTCCAGTTGTAAATGAATGTTTTGAGGTCTTATTTGCATGCCTTGCCGTGACTACCTTGCAATAAACTAAATGAGTTTATACATGTCAAACCTGAGTATCTCTCTATTTATTTTCTTAAGATTTCTAAAATCCTACACAACAAAGGTACTTGGTTTCTCTGACTCCAGCCTTGGCATTCACTCTCTGACCCTCCTTACTCTTAAATCAGTCTTTGGAATTGAATTGCTTCTTCATTCTACAAATCTCCTTAGTCCAACTTGGAGCTATGTTGGAAATGACTAATGTTAGCATCCTGAAGTCAACAAGGCCCAAAACAAAGTTATCACTTTCCTCTCAAAAACCACTCTCTGCTCTTAATATCCTTCACTATTTCTTTTGATAGAACCACTATTTCCCTAAAAAATTCCATAGGCTTCCTGATTGTTCTGACTTTCTTTTAATCTACTCTTCATTTAGTAATTAAGTAATGTTAAAACACAAATCCAGTTGTGTTATTCTTTTGCTTAAAAACCAGTTTGTAACTTCCAATTGTTCTAATAATATTAAATTTCCTTACCTGGGCCTAGAAGAAACGCTGAATGATCTGGCCTCTACCCACCTACCCACCTTCATCTTATACCACTGTCTCCTGCTGAGCTGTAGACATACTAGCCCCCTTTCAGTTCCTAGAACATACCAAACTCTCTCTGCCCTTCTCTCTGCTCTTGTCACGGCTGACTTCTGACTATGAGTTAAAATTGGAGCCATTATTCCCTGTCCTTGAGTATTGAGAACATGACCCAGCTGGAGCGGGACTCACGAGGATGCATCAACTGGACCTTAGCTAAAAACAATAGCTAGGACAATCCTGGGGAATATCTTTTAGGGAAATTTTCACACAAACACTTAGAGCACAAAATATCCATATATTTTCCACTCTTATCTTTTTCTGTTAGCATTTAGTAATAGTAAGATTGGTTAGACCAATGAAGACCCTCCTGACTGTTATTACTGAAATCTGTACCAATGATTATTAAGAAAGATAGTTCAAAATGTAGAATCATAGTGATTTAGCATATTTTTGGCCAATCTCTGAAAAGGTGAAACTTTTAATGATTTTATCCATTTATAATGTCAATATGTACTGATGACTCTGTAACACTCCTTTGACTAAGGCAGACATGGGTCTGGCAGCATGATTGTCCATTTCCCACTTTTGCCTCTTGGAACATATGCTGAATAAAATCTTTCTTATAACTTGGTGGTGATTTTACCCTATAACAATTAAATGACATAGTCACTGCAGTATTTTCTGAAGCAATGAATCCAGGCGACCTCAAGGAGACCTGGACTGTGGATCAGAAGCTCACAAAGACAGGTCCTATCTTCTGGACCCCACACATTCACACTCCACGTCCCTTTGACACTGATGGGGTAAGTGCTCTTGGAAAACAAACTTTTGCTTATTCTTTTTTTGTTCTCTTTCTCACATTTTCTTAAGTTTTGTTCAGCATATTGTTTGAAAACTGGTTGTTTGATTAAGGAGAATCTTTCTTAGATTTTTGCCTGATTGTTTGGATAAGAGTGACATTTAGTGATTCTTTTGGTGAACTGCAGTTTGGTGTCGGGATTCGCGGGATTCGGGTGTTTGAAACATTAAAGAGGTAATTCTATTTTCAAAGAGCTCTGAGTCACTATAAGATGCAAAATTCAGGCACCGGTTGACCAGTAAAAGCCATTAAGGCAGTTGCCAGCCTTCATTACGAATGTTAAAGACTCCCGTGACAGGATAAGGTGGTTGCAAGACAGGCTAGAGCATCAGGCTGCCTGCCACCAGCAAGCAAACTTTTGCACAAGAAAGGTACACATTGGCCCAAGCAAAACACTGTCCAAACCCCGCAGTGTTCCTTGTCAGGTTTCTTTTTGAGACTCAGAGAAAATCTGGAAAATAGTGCTCTGTTTAAAAACCCCTTTCTTTTCCCCTTTCCAAATTTAAAATGGGAAATAACCAAGAGAAAAGCAAACTTGGTGGCCCACCATCTGGCACACCTGCTACCTATATGGTAAAAAATCTTGGGCCTAATTCAGCTTGGTATTTAGAAAAATGGCATGATTTAAAGAAAGAAAAGGATTCATTACAATGGCCTAAATGGGGGACTTTTAAATTGGCCAGATGAGTCTTTTTAAGATATAAAGTAGAAGCAAAGGGATCACAAATAAATTTAAAGGCAGTGGGAAGTATTATTCTTTTGTTCCCGCTGAAATGCCTTTTAGTTCTTCAGGGTTTTTTCTTGTTGTTGTTGTTGTTGGCCCTGTATTTTTACTTTTGTATCTGTTTGTCTTTTTACGTTGACTTGTTTTATGAAATTTGTAGAGGATGTAGTACCTCCAGACTGTTTTATGATACAGTTTCTCAATAAAGAATCACAATGTTAAAACTAAAATCATTGGTAGCTACTTTTAAAGAACTTTCCAATTGGAGGAATTAGTATATTTAAGGCCTAAAATAAGATAGTAGGTCTCTAGCCCACAGAATGAATTAAATTCAAAAAGAAGAAAACCAAAAGCTTGAACCTTAGAGCTTAACATCTCTGATAAAGGAGCCTATGTTTCTTCCTCACTGTTGGGATGCTGGCTTGGGGTTCATATTTAAAAACATTATAAGCTGAATATACTACAAGTAGTTTGGAATTTCAGTGATCATTTTGGGAAAATGAATTCCAAGCTGCTGTATTTTTTTTCTTTCCTTCCACTTTGGGAAAATGTGCTCCCATTTGTGTTGTCTTTCCTTTTTGGGGGGAACCTTTGTTTGATGCTTAGGTCTTGTCAATAGGTCTAATATTCCTCCATCTGAGGCTCTGGAAAGTTAGTAAGTTTTATCTAGAACCCGTTTTTCCCATTGAATTGAGTTGATCTTATGAAAAATTGCTGTATACACGGTTTCCTATATTCTTGTTTTGTATGGTATTATCCAGTGAGTTTATGTGTTTTTTTCTGTCTCATTTTGTTCTGAGAGCTTGCTTCTGGTCTAGAATATTGTGCCTGAGTTTCTATCTTGTATCAGGTTGGAGACTATGGCTGACAGTTGCTGTTTTTTGTAAGGCTGCCTTAAAACCTCAGTTCTTTCCTTGTCCAAGAAAAACTGCATTTTGTGTTTGTCTTGATTTGAGCTTTTAGTAGCTACTTTGAAAGACTTTAATATAAATTGGTCTATTTGAAAAGTGCAGTAAGATTTTTATGTTCTGTACTATGTCAATCTTAAAAGTGAAACCTCTAGGTAACTTAAGCTAGATGTTATCTGGAATATGTTTTATTTAAGGAAAAAGGATAATTTTGTCTTAAAGCTAGTAGTTCCACAGCAGAAAAAAGAAAGCAAAGGATAAGCCTAAAGGGGGAAAAAAGGGGGCCAGGGTTAGCCAAGAATTGATGGATTTATTTACAAAATTGCTAAAGAGATTTAATATTTACTTGGTAGATAAAAAGTTGTGTTAAGGAGAAGGCAAAACTGCTTACTAAGAGAATAATAAAAGGGAAAGAAATTAGTTATCTTTTGCCTTTGAAAATGCCTAGGCCAACTTCCAAAAAAAACCCAAACTCATTGCCATTGAGTCAATTCTGACTCATACTGACCCCATAAAACAGAGTAGAAATGCCCAATAGGGTTTCCAAGGAACGGCTGGTGGATTTGAACTGCCAACCTTTTGGTTTGCAGCCAAGCTCTTAAACACTGTGCCACTAGGGTTCCAAATGTAAACATATATAAATGAATTGGAATGACCTACTCTTGTAGTCTACCATGAGTCAAAAGATAGGGAGGGCGGGGCAGGATCAGATCTCCTGGGCCTCCTGCTTCTGAGGTCATATAGCTCCAGGGAAGCTTTTGAAAGACTACTTCCAACTAGGTGGAGATTTTTTTAAGACAAAAGAAAGTTTTGAAAAATGCTGCCTTACTATAGTTATCAGAAATTGGGTGGATCCCAATCATAAAAGAACTGTAAACAAACTCTCTCTATTGTAGAGGAATTCTAAGAAGCCAAAAAATAGAAATCACAATGAGACACACCTGAAATGGCCTAGGGAATATTTCCATCCCTAACAAGAGACTTAAGGATATAGCCATATCAATGAATTTGTTGGTTGAGCAGAGACTTTGTGATTTCCAAAGCCAGTTGATAAACACTTTAAGGGCTAAAAAGATTAGGGAAAATATGGGAAATAGTAAAAGTTGAATGAAAACTTAGAATATTTAAACAAACATTATTTCAACAGTAATTGTTTTATTGTATTCAGGATTAAAATAATTCCCAGAACTTTTTAGGTAACTTAAAAAACAAACAAACAAAAAAAAACCAAAACAAAAAAACCTGTTTCCATCAAGTCAGTTCTGCCTCATAGTGACCCTAAATGACAGAGTAGAACTTCCCTATAGGGTTTCCAAGGGGTGGGGCTGGTGGACTCGAATTATTAACGTTTTGGTGAGCAGCTGAGCTCTTAACTGCTGCACCACCAAGTAACTTACTGTTATTAAATTAATAGATATCTGTCATAATTTAAGTTTATATACTTTTGCTTTTTATGCCACAGAGAAAAGATATATATATGCTAATATTTATCATTTAAAGAGATGTATTATAAGAGATATGCAACAAAGACAATGTTTAAGAGGTTTATTAATAAAAAGAAATTTATTTGATATGGTCAAAAGTTTTATCTGTCTGGCTAAAGTTTAATGGTGTGATTTATGAGATTTTTAGGAACTTTAATATTAGTTCAATAGCATATAAAATAAAGAATTGGTTTTCTCACTTTTGACAAATTTTTCTTTGATTGCTGGGTTGAAGGGTTAATGTTGTCTTCGTGTAATCTGTCTCAGAGGCAAAGGTTCGGCCTCTCATTAAAATAAGATTCCTAAGTCAAAAACCAAGCTGCATGACTTAAAAAAAAAAGCTTAAAGTTTTTACCTTTAAGATCTTAAATAACTTAAGTGTTGCTTCTTGGTGACATATAATAAACTCTTGGCAACTTTGAAACTTCATGGAAAACCACAAAAAAATTTTATAAAAAAGTTTCATTTAATATGTTATAAATTACATGGAACATGTTCTCAAAATCAAGAGACGTACCTGATTTTCTTTGGGTAAAAATTTTATGTTAGTATTTCCTCTTATGTTTTTGCCTCATATTAGACAACAAATGCATAATGTTATGTCATAGTTTTATTATATTTTAACTGCTAACTTGGTAACAACTTTATTATTATTATTTTTTAATCTAGCATCATAAAAGTCAATGGTTTGACTGGGGAATTCACATCGTTTACCCATGAAGTTTTTTTTTATTACTATTCATATGTTTAGAGATTTGATAATCTGGTATATTCTGAGTATATCCTGACTATATGGTATTATGTTTCAAGATTTTTATGTATTATATCTGAAGCTTTTTGAAAATAAAGTTAATCATTATGTTTAGAGATTTTTTTATCTAAAGTTTTTTTAACTGACTTTATTTGGCTTTGCATTACTTTTGTAATTAATTTCTATCAAGTCTTTCACTTTTAACAGTATTCTTTTTATAAATTAATCATGGTCATATTAAGTTTTGTCATTTGCAGGTAAGTTTTTACTTTGCTGATTTGCTGAAAAGCTTTAACCAAAATATCTCAAGAAAAAAAGATGGACTATATTGGACTTGGAGCCCTGGTGGCACTGTGGTTAAGAGCTTGGCTGCTAACCAAAAGTTCAGCAGTTCAAATCCACCAACTGCTCCTTGGAAAACCTGTGGTTTCTACTCTGTCCTGTAGGGTCACTATGAGTTGGAATCAACTCAACGGCAATGGATTTTTGTTTATATAGGACTTGTGAAAAGGACTGTGACTAGCACTGAATCAAGATTTCCAGAACTCTTACGTAGAAGCTGATGAGTTCACAGACTGCAGCTGATCCAGAATCACGTGGCAGAGAAATTAGCTACATAAGACTGAGTAAACTAAAGGATTACTACGTGTTTTATGTGGGAATATTGCTGATGTTTTAAGGTCCTACTTTCTGGATATAAGAAACCATTTTCCTCCTATCTCCTAAATTATCTAACTAATGGGTTTAGACATTGTAATTCTCAACTTAGAAGTTCCTGCTGGTAAACTTAGCAAAGTTGTAAATACCATAACCACAGAAACGTCTGAAGTTTGAGCTATGATTTCACAAAATAGAATGGCGTTAGATTTCCTGTTAGTCTCACAAAGAACAGTTTGTCTTAATAGATAAATTTTGCTGTGTTTATATTAATATGCAGTCTGAGGTTTCGCAGAATGTAGCTGCTGCTGAGACACATGAAAAGCAATTACTGATGCTGCTTATGTATGAACAAATACCTCATGAGATTTGTTTCCTTGGTTAGAAGATCTCAGGGCCATGGTTTCATTGTTTTTTTTTTAAACAATTAGCCTAATATTATTGTTAGTGTTTTTGTTCTACCTCCTAGTTCTCTGTATCGTGCCTGGGATCTTAAAAAACTAGATGGTGCCAACTACCATTATTGCACATTTTTGATCAAAGATTCTATAGCAGGATCATGATCAAAAGATGATGAAAGAGTTATAATTCTCCTGGAATCCAGATTTCTGGCTTTCATGAAGGTTGGGGTAACCCACACAGGCCAGTGCCCTTGGGTGTCCTTTTGAACCTTGAGCTTTGAGAAAAAATTGGTTCCTGAAGCCACTTTTGAGTCAAACAATGGTCCAGATAAACTAGTAAGACCATTTTGCTCTCAGCATTGTACTTTTTTGAAGAATTCAGTTGGTTTCAGGAAACTGACTCCAAAGATCAGACTAAGAGCTATGTTTAGGGTAAGTCAGTAATTACTTTAATTGATCTTCAAGACAATGTTGTATAAAATGCTTGTCTAATGTTTATAATCAAACTATCACCCCTTTGCTATGCGGAATATCATGTGTCTTCAATGCAGTCCCGATCCAAATTCCAATGGCATTTTTTAATGAGATGGAGAAACAAATCACCAACTTCATATGGAAAGGGAAGAGGCCCCGGATAAGTAAAGCATTATTGAGGAAGAACAAAGTGGGAGGCCTCACACTACCCGATTTTAGAACCTATTATACTGCCACGGTAGTCAAAACAGCCTAGTACAACAACAGATACACAGACCAATGGAACAGAATTGAGAATCCAGACATAAATTCATCCACCTATAAGCAGCTGATATTTGACAAAGGCCCAAAGTCCTTTAATTGGGAAAAGACATTCTCTTTAACAAATGGTGGTGGCATAACTGGATATCCATCTGCAGAAAAATGAAACAAGACCCATACCTCACTCCATGCACAAAAACTAACTCAAAATGGATCAAAGACCTAAATATAAAATCTAAAACAATGAAGATCAAGGAAGAAAAATTAGGGACGATGCTAGGAGCCCTAATACATGGCATAAACACAATACAAACCATAAGTAACATTGCACAAGCACTAGAAGAGAGACTAGATAACTTGGAGCTTCTAAAAATCAAACACTTATGCTCGTCAAAAGAGTTCACCAAGACAGTAAAAAGACAACCTACAGACAGGGAAAAAAATTTTGGCTATGACAAATCTGATCAGCGTCTAATCTCTAAAATCTACAAGATACTGCAAAACCTCAACAACAAAAAGACAAATTACCCAATTAAAAAATGGGCAAAGGATATGAACAGACACTTCACCAAAGAAGACATTCATGCAGCTAATAGATACATGAGGAAATGCTCATGATTATTAGTCACTAGAGATATGCAAATCAAAACTACAATGAGATACCATCTCACCCCAAAAGGGCTGGCATTAATCCAAAAAACACAAACTAATAAATGCTGGAGAGGTTGTGGAGAGACTGAAACACTTATACACTGTTGGTGGGAATGTAAAATGGTACAACCACTTTGGAAATCAAATTTAGCACTTCCTTAAAAAGCTAGAAATAGAAGCACTATACGATCCAGCAATCCCACTCCTTGGAATATATCCTAGAGAAATAAGAGCCATCACATGAATAGATATATGCACACCCATGTTCATTGCACCACTGTTCACAATAGCAAAAAGATGGAAAAAATCTAGGTGCCCATCAATGGATGAATGGATAAACAAATTATGGTATATTCACACAGTGGAATACTACACAACAATAAAGAACAACAATGAATCTGTAAAACATCTCATAACATGGATGAATCTGGAAGGCATTATGCTGAGTGAAATAAGTCAGTCTCAAAAGGACAAATATTGTATAAGTCCACTATTATAAGACCTCAAGAAAAGGTTTAAACACAGAAGAAAACATTCTTTGATGGTTACGAAGGTGGGGAGGGAGAGAGGGGGTACTCAGTAATAAGATAGTAGATAAGAATTATCTTAGGTGAAGGGAAGGACAACACACAATACAGGGAAAGTAAGCACAACTGGACTAAACCAAAAGCTAAGAAGTTTCCTGAATACAACTAAACACTTCAAGGGACAGAGTAGCAGGGGCGGGGGTCTGAGCACCATAGTTTCAGGGGACATCTAGGTCAGTTGGCATAACAGTTTATTAAGAAAATCCCATTTTGGTGAGTGGCATCTGGGGTTTTAAAAGAAAATTATGTATCTTCAAGAAACCAGGTTCTCAGAGGAGATCAACCTCACCTTGAGTCAGCCTTTTGGGAAACCAAGAAGTTTCTCCAATGTGGCCTTGCCCTACACTTATCCTAATTTAAAATCACAGAATCAGAGTGTCTGAGCAGAAGAAGACACACTCATAATAGTGATCAAAGAATTTGTATGAAAACTCGTGATCGGAAGAAGAGAATATGTGAAGGCACACTATAACTGAGGCACTTAGCCTAACTAAAATGGCTAACACAAGGTCTGGCTCAGACTCCATTTTGTCTTAGGCTCCACTTCTGCTTCTGAGAAAGTGATCCATAACTGTTAACAGGTAAACCAGGGAGGAGCAGCTTCCCCTCAGGAAGAACACTTAGTATGTTTTAAATAGTATGTTTTAAACAGAAGACCTCCAACAGGAAGGGTCCATCCTGTATTATCTTGCTAATCATGTATTCTCTAATGGAAAATTGGTAGTCATATGTAAATTTTTCTATACCTTCTGTTTCCTCTAGACAAACTTTATGTGCTTCTTATGGATATATGCTCCCGTGTGGGGGATCCAACTATACTAGTTTAGATGATCCCTTTCTAACTGACAGTGAGTTTACTTGGGCAATCTCTTGTTTAGATTTCTGGTGAATGCGTGAGCAATGTACTTGGGAAACTTTAGGATTAATTTTAGATATTCATAGTAATGATGCTAGTAAATATTGGCATCGAACCAAAAAACCAAACCTGTTGCTGTCAAGTTGATTTCGACTCATAGCGACCCTACAGGACAGAGTACAATTGCCTCACAGGGCTTCCGAGGAGCAGCTGGTGGATTCAAACTGCCGACCTTATGATTAGCAGCTGAGTTTTTAACCACTGTGCTACCAGGAAGGTAGTGTTAAATTGTTACATATTGTAAAATGAGAGTCAGAAGAAAACCCATTGGTCCAACACTCAGGGTGGGGTTGATCATTTCTAAGGGCTTTAATTCATACATATGGAATAGTTGAATTAGAAAAATCTTTAAGAAATTTATCAATCTCTATGGGACAAATGGAGCCCCGGTGGCACAGTGGTTAACACCTCAGCTGCTAATCAAATGTTGGAAGTTTGAATCCACCAACAGCTCCTTGGAAACCATATGGGGCAGTTCTACTCTGTCCTATGTCGCTATAAGTCAGAATCAACTCAATAGAAATGGGTTATGGGACAAACAGCAGACGAAATTGCTAATGACATGGAAACACAACAGCAATCTTTGACCTCATTAGTAGATAACAGAACAGCCTTAGATTTTTTATTGACCCAAGAAGGTGGAGTCTGTGCTGTAGCAAATACCTCTTGTTGCATTTGGATAAATAACACAGGAGAAGTAAACAAGATATACAGAGAATTGGACAGCAAGCTACTTGGTCGCACACAATAACACCCCTACATACACCAGATTTATTTGGTTAGTTACCATCAAAAATATGTACATAGGCTAGATCACTATTGCAAGGAATAGTAATATTCTTAGTCTGCATCCTGATAGTATTAGGCATAATAAAATTTATCTTCTATTATCTTATTTATTATTGTGCTTTAGGTGAAAGTTTACAGAGCAAATTAATTTCTCACTCAACAATTTATACACAAATTGTTTTGTGACATTGGTTGCAATCCCTGTGATGTGTCAACACTCTCCCCTTCTCCACCCTGGGCTCCCTGTTTCCATTCGTCCTGTTTTCCTGTCCTCTCCTGCCTTCTTATCTTTGCTTTTGGACAGGTGTTGTCCACTTGGTCTCATTTACATGATTGAGCTAAGAGGCATGTTCCTTGTGTGTGTTGTTTATTTTATAGACCTGTGTAATCTTTGGCTTAAAGGTGAACTTCAGGAGTTCTTCTATTGTCTTACACACTTAAAAGGCAAAAGAAAGGCTCTGTCTAAAATGTTGCTGTACATCGATTCTGCTCATTTCTGCAATGCGATTGATAAGAACTTCATTCTTACTTAAGATCCTGGTGAAGAACCAGATGGTATCCGATGGAAAACCAGCACCATGAGTTTAAAGAGCCTGCCATGGCCACCATCTAGGAGTCCAACTAAGTCCAGGTTTTGATTATAGATGTATTGTTATCTTCAATCTCCTATGGAAAGGAGGCAGTGATTTAGGAGTTAAATTGGAGCCATTATTCCCTGTCCTTGTGTATAAAGAATGTGATCCAGCTGGAGCTGGACTCACAAGGACTCACAAGGACATATCAACTGGGCCCTGACCTATAAAAACAATAGCTAGGACAACTTGGAAAACATCTTTTAGGGAACCTTTCACATAAACAAATACTTAGAGCACAAAAGACCCATATATTTTCCAGTCATCTTTTTCTATTAGCATTTAATAAATAGTAAGATTTATTGGACCAATGAAGATCCTCCTGACTATCGTTACTGAAATCTGTACCAATGATTATTAAGAAAGACAGTTCAAAATGTAGAATCATGGTGATTTAGCAGTTTTTAGCCAATCTGTGAAAAGGTGAAACTTTTAATGATTTTACCCCTTTGTAATGTCAATATATACTGATGATTCTGTAACATTCCTCTGACTAGGGCAGACATGGGTCTGGCAGCATGATTGTTTCCCACTTTTGCCTCTTGGAACATATGCTGAATAAAATCTTTCTTCTTGCTTTATTATAACCTTGTGGTGATTTTACTCTAGGACACTTCTTATCCTTCAAGTCTTGATCTGTGGCCATTGCTGCCTCCAGCCTGGCCCTCATCCCTAACCATTGTTTTTTCCTCAGGATTCCATTTGCTTCTTCGTGGCACTTATCCCAATGATAATTTTATATATTTTTAGAATACACTTATTTGTTGTCTGCCTCCCCTACTAGTTTGTAAGCTCCATGAGGGCAGGGACCATGTCTGCTGAGTCCCTCAGTGTACACCCTGAATCTAGCAGAGGGCCTAGTATAGTCAAACGCAGAAAACCAAACCCATTACAGTTGAGTCAACTCTGACTCATAGCGATAGGACAGAGTAGAACTGTCCCCATAGGGTTTCCAAGGAGTGGCTGGTGGATTCGAACTGCCTATCTTTTGGTTAGCAGTCGTAGCTCTTAACCATTATGCCACCAAGGCACCTAGCACATAGTTGTGGTTTGTTGTTAGGTGATGTCGTGTCGGTTCTGACCCATAGCGACCCTAGATACAACAGAACGAAACACTGTCCCGTCCTGCACCATCCTCATAATCTTTGTTATGCTTGAGTCCATTGTTGCAGCCACCGTGTCAGTCCATCTCATTGAAGGCCTTCCTCTTTTTCACTGATCCTCTACTTTACAAGCATGATGTCCTTCTCTGGGGACTGATCCTTCCCGATAACATGTCCAAAGTATGTGTTACATAGCTTCACCGTCCTTACTTCTAAGGAGCATTCTGGCTGTACTTCTTCCAAGATAGATTTGTTCGTTCTTTTGGCAGTCCATGGTATATTCAATATTCTTCACCAAAACCATAATTCAAAGTCATCTATTCTTCTTTGGTCTTCTTTATTCTTTGTTCAGCTTTCTCATGCTTATGAGGTGATTGAAAACACCATGGCTTGGGTCAGGTGCACCTTAGTCTTCAAGGTAACATCTTTGCTTTTTAACACTTTAAAGAGGTCTTTTGCAGCAGATTTGCCCAATGCAATGTGTCTTTTGATTTCTTGACAGCTGCTTCCATGGGTGTTGATTGTGGATCCAAGTAAAATGAAATTCTTGACAACTTCAATCTTTTCTCCGTTTATCATGATGTTGCTTATTGGTCCAGTTGTGAGGATTTTTGTTTTCTTTATGTTGAGGTGCAAACCA
>NW_004444074.1:671640-683787 GCF_000243295.1 Trichechus manatus latirostris
CTTCATCAGTAAGTGCTTCAAGTTCTCTTCACTTTCAGCAAGCAAGGTTGTGTCATCTGCATATCACAGGTTGTTAATGAGTCTTCCTCCAATTTTGATGCCGAGTTCTTCTTCATATAGTCCAGTTTCTCAAATTATTTGTTCAGCATATAGGTTGAATAGGTATGGTGAAAGGATACAACTCTGATGCACACTTTTCCTGACTTTAAACCACACAGTATCCCCCTTGTTCTGTTCGAATGACTGCCTCTTGATCTATGTACAGGTTCCTCATGAGCACAATTAAGCACTCATAAATAGTAGCTGATATCATTATTCCTAGAGAGCTCCTTTTCTCATTCTGCAAAATGGTTGTTTTAAAGCTTTATCACTCTTTAAACTACTTCCTCTAATTCCTACCTTCTTAAAATCTGACTAGAAATTACCATTGTATTCTCACTTTCTATAATTTCCTTAAATGCCCTACATTTGAGTGACAGTGGACTACCTAACATTCCATCACACTTCCAGCCCATTGCTCACATTGTTCCTCTGCCAGAAATGCCCCTTCTCTACCCACTTCACATCCCTTGTTATCTTGGCCTTAAAGTCAAGCTCAAATGCCACATTCCCTCTTCAACTTTCCCTATACCAGTTGCCATCTAGTGGATTCTGACTCATGGCAATCCCACGTTTTCAGTGGTTGATTTTTCAGAAGTAGATCACCAGGCCTCTTCCAAAGCTCCTTGGAGACACCTCTGAATGAACCCAAACCTTCAACTTCTAGCAGCCACTTGTACCACCCAGGGACTCCTCAGCTTCCCCTAATAGCCCACAATTAACTGCTCCCTTATATGTATTCTCGGAGTCTTGGTGGCACAGTGGTTAAGAGCTAAGGCTATTAACCAAAAGGTCGGCAGTTCAAATCCACCAGCTACTCCTTGGAAACTCAATGGGACAACTCTACTCCGTCCTATAGGGTCGCTGAGTCAGAATCGACTTGATGGCAGTGGATTTATATCCATTCTCAGAACCTCTAACAATATTTCTGCATAATAGTTCTTACATTTTATTTGTGTGATTTCTGTGGGTCTCTTACTCTAAAGGGTGAAGTCTTCAGGGATAAGGGATTTTTTTCTTCTTTAAATTCCCACCACCCAGCACAGCAACTACTAAACAGATACACATAGTCAATACGTAGTAATTAAATTAATAAATCTGGATCAGTACTATATATCTTTAAAAAAAATCAGTTTTCCCTGTTGAATAGGAAAATTAATAACAGATATCTTACTTTGATTTTAAGGTTTTTCTCATCCACGCAACCAAATATTAACCATAAAAAACCTGACCCAAATTACAAAAGCCTGCTAGAAACTGCTCTATTCCAATGTCAATTTGTCTTATCCTGCTAGAAAAGAATAGTCATCAAACCACTACCTCCTAATTTAAATCTCAAAAAGTCTCATGGCTGCAGGCAGGTGGAGGGCCAAATTATTAGCAGCCCAGCTAGAAGTAACCTGACATTGGTTTCTCAGAAAAGAGGGAAGGCAGGGTTCAATCAATTATGTTAAAAGTAGCCAATCATGTTAAAAGTAGCCTTCTATATTTCTCCCTCCTCTTCTCTTTATAAAACCCTGATGCATACCTTTCCTGATTTTAAACCACCCAGTATTCCAGTGTTCTGTTCAAAAGACTGCTTCTTGGTCTATCTACAGGTTTCTCATGAGCACAATTAAGTGTTCTGGAATTCCCATTCTTCGCAACGTTATCCATAATTTTGTTATGATCCACACAGTGGAATACCTTTGCATAGTCAATAAAACACAAGTAAACATCTTTCTGGTATTCTCTACTTTCAGCTAAGATCCATTTGACTTCAGCATCAGGATTGGAGGAAGACTCATTAACAACCCATGATGTGCAGGTGACACAACCTTGCTTGCTGAAAGCGAAGAAGACTCAAAGCACTTACTGTTGAAGATGAAAGACTACAGCCTTCAGTATGGATTCACTTCAACATAAAACAAAAATCCTCACAAATGGACAAATAAGCAACATCATGATAAATGGAAAAAATATTGAAGTTGTCAAGGATTTCATTTCACTTGGATCCACGATCAATGCCCATGGAAGCAGCAGTCAAGAAATCAAATGACGTATTGCATTAGGTAAATCTGCTTCAAAAGACCTCTTGAAAGTATTAAAATGCAAAGATGTCACTTTGAGGACTAAGGTGTGCCTGACCCAAGCCATGGTATTTTCAATCGCCTCATATGCATGGAAAAGCTGGACAATGAATAAGGAAGACAAAAGATGAATTGATGTCTTTGAATGATGGTATTGGCAAAGAATATTGAATATACCATGGACAGCCAGAATAATGAACAAATTTGTCTTGGAAGAAGTACAGCCAGAATTCTCCTTAGAAGCAAGGATGGTGAGACTTCATCTCACATACTTTGGACATGTTATCAGAAGGGACCAGTCCCTGGAGAAGGACATTATGTTTGATAAAGTAGAGGGTCAGTGAAAAAGAGGAAGATTCTCAATGAGATGAATTGACACAGTGTTTGAAACAATGGGCTCAGACAGCAATGATTGCGAGGATGATGCAGGACTGGGCACTATTTCGTTCTGTTGTACACAGGGTTGCTATGAATTAGAACCGACTCAATAGCATGTAACAACAACTTCTCTTTATAAGCCCCTTCATATCTAACTTCTTTGAGCCATTTGCTTTTCTGGAATCAAAATGGTGTCCTTACATGCATATAGAGTAACTGCTCAGAATAAACCTTATGTTCAAATTTTGGTGAGTTTTGATGATTTTTTAACACCCTCCAGAAACAACAAGAATCCTAATAGGAGTCCGATACGAGGCAAGTGCTGTGTTAATCCTGCTTCAGATACGTCTTTTCTTCAACAGCTGCAGAAATCCTCAAAGATGCCTCTCTTTTGATTTTCTTCCCATATGGAAAAACAGAGAAACCCAGAAGTGAAGTGAAAATTGGGTGAAATTGGGCTACTTGGGCTGACCACTAAGGCTTTCAGGAAGCTGAGTGGTCATTACTTAGGAAAACTGTGAAGAAGTTATGCCTTCTAATTCTCCTTCACTCTAAAAGGAACTGGGTCCTACCCCGAGACATTCTGACTGAATTGATCTAGCACATAGGCAATGATATTTTAAAAAAGCTCCCAGATGATTAATGTGCAGCCAGGATGGTGAAGTAATTCCTAGAATGGCAATCCACCGGTGTTTCATATGGATGTAGTGGCAAACAGAGCTAATTCTTCCCAGAAACAGGTTTAGATTCTACAAATGCTATCATACAAAGCACTTTGGAACACTGCCTGGCACATAGAAAATGCTCAATAAATATAAACTATTAGTAGTAGTATTAGTATTAGCATTATCATCACCAACATCAATCAGGAGTTGTTACATGCTGTACTTCCTTTAATTTTCAATAAAGAATTCAGGCAGTTTTGTTTATTTTTTCCTGATAAAGAGATTACAGTTTAGGATGGTTAAATGACTTGACCAAAATTTCAGAATCAGCATTCAAATTCTGACTGAAATCTAAATGTCTTTTCATTATACCATGTTAACGGCAGGCTTAACAGCTTCCTGTTTTAGCCTCATTCAGAAAAACAATCTCAAAAACAGTATTACTATTCGTGCTTTTCCTGGTTTCCTAAACCACCACCTACTTTTGTTTTCCAGATTAAGCTCTCCTTGAGAGGTTTAAATAAAAGTCGGTATGGGCTAAACCCAAATAACAAACAAGCAATAGTGGTGGGCAGAATTTTTGGGCCTAAGAACATGATGGTTTCACCTGGGAACAATTAATGTTATTTACAATACAGAGCCTCCAGCTCTGGGACAATCCTCTAGTCTGTAAAAGAACAGATAACCAAAAATAGTCCTTCAAGATATCTACTTCTGGGCTCTGGACAGAGCTGGAGAAGGATGTAGAACAAAATTCTAACACACACAAAAAAAGACCAGATTTACTGGCCTGAAAGAGACTGGAGAAACCCCGAGAGCATGGCCCCCAGACACCCTTTTATTTCAGTGGTGAAGTCACTTCCGAAGTTCACCGTTCAGCCGGGGATTGGACAGCCCCATAAAACAAAATGGGACTAATGAGGCACAGCAGTCCAGGGACAAGGACTAGAAGGCAGAAGAGGACAGGAAAGCTGGTGATAGAGAACCCAAGGTTGAGTAAGAACAGCGTTGACATGTTGTGGGGTTGTTAACCATTGTCATAGGGCAACGTGTGTACTAAGTGTTTAATGAGAAACTATTTTGTTCTATAAGCCTTCATCTAAGTGAGAATAGCAGCACAACTGGAAGAACATAATCAATGTCACTGAACTTTGCATGTAGAAATTTTTGAAATGGTGTATCTTTGGCTATGTATATTTTCACCAAAAAAAAAAAAAGGTCTAGAAGGGAGACGGTTGACATGTCATGGGGTTGTTAACCAATGTCATAGAACAATATGTGTACTGACTGTTTAATGAGAAACTATTTGTTCTTTAAACCTTGACCTAAAGTACAATTAAAAAAAAAGATATCTACTTCTTATCTATTATGCATGCCCTCCTATCCTTGTTGCATTCCTTAAACTGTTCAAGTTGCCTAAAAACTCAGAATGTAATGCCTAGAAATGGGCCTGAAGGGGGAAAGGTGGGGAAAGGTGCTATTATTGATATTATCCCAATATCTCCACGAACCCAAGTCAGTCTGGGACTTTTTTTGTCCCTAGTTCATTTTACTGAGTTCAAAAATGAATCAGATTTTTGACAGACAGTTTGACTTCTCTGAGGTGAGGGAAAAGCCCAGAGCTGGGCAAAATTCCCATCAGGGAGCCCTACATTTTACTTGGCCAATATTCTTTCTTAAGGAACGAGGTCAAAGTTAACTCTTTTGTGATATCTTGATAACTTTTTCCTCTGTGGTACCAGGTCGAGGCTACCTTTATTATAGTACTTATCTTTGTATTACAATTATTTGATTACCTGTCTCTTCCCTTCATCTTGCTATGAACAAGAAGAGGGCAGGGATCATATATTATTTATCTCTCTTTCTCCCTCTAAGCATTGCAATTACATGGTGGCTAATACACTGGAGATGCTCAATAAATGATAGTTAAATGAACTAATGGATGAATGGGTACTAGGCCTGTGGGTCTCATTTAGGCCTGAAGTGATGATACAACTGCAGTTATACTTTTGCATTACTTGAGTCTGCGTCTGTGTGTAATACTAGATGATAAATGTTTTTATACTGTATTTTGCTTTATTCGTATTTGTATCATTCACAGAATCAGTTTTCAAAAAAATGTAAGTTGAGGGAACCCCTGAATCTGATGCCTGGAAATAATCTTTAAACCTTGAACCAAACTATCTATGAAGCCATAGTTAAACTAAACAACAGTTTAGCTGAATTAATAAAAAATGTTTGCCTTGAGCGTAGTTTTCATATAGAGAATTATCTATATGAGTATAAACTGACAACAGTTAATCTAAAGCACAGATGAGAACTTTAACGGGCAGACAGCCTAAATCAATGGTGATGAAATAATATGGGTAGAGATAGTGAGAACGGTGACACAATGTGAAGTATATAACCAATGTTGTTGAACTGTTCATTTAGAAATTGTTAATGGATACATGTTTGGTTGTGTATATTGCCACCAAAAATAAATAAAATATTTTTTAAAAAAGAAACGTATGTTGAAGATCTGCTCTGCTCAGAAGTGGAATGGAATTCATATGCTTTAACTGGGGTAAAATCCATCTGTACATTTAAAAATTTATTGGGTTCTTGCTATACACAGAATACCGTTGGAGATAAGACGTGTAAGAGTTGGGCCGAGATTAGTCTGTATAGGGGACGTGAATCTGGAGCTAAAGTTTTTAAAATTGTAAATTTGGGATCATAAAATAATGGCATTTTATGTGATGGGAAGAGTATAATCAAAAGAGAGAGGCAAGAATGTGTATGACATGTTTGGGAGGCACTGGTTGAGTGACATTAACTTTGTAGCAAGGAAGACATAGGTTCTCACCAAAGAATATGTAGAAAATGGCTAAAAAGCACAGTAAAAAATACTGAACATCATTATTCATTAAGGAAATGCCAACTGAATCCACAATGATATATCACTTCACACTCACTAGCAGAACTATAATAAAAAAACAATGACAATACCAAGGGTTGGTGAGGATGTGGAGAAATTAGAACCTTCATACATTGCTGGTGGGAATGTAAAATGATACAACCTCTTTGGAAAACATTTTGGCAGCTTCTTAAAAAGTTAAATATAAACTTACCATATGATCCAGCAATTTCACCTCTAGGTACTACTAAACAGAAATGAAATATATGTCCACACATAGACTTGTATTTGAATATTCATAACAGCATTATTCATAGTAGCTAAAAAGTGGGAACAACTCAAATGTACACCAGGTAGTGAATGCAAAAACATAATGTGGTGAATCTACAGCCCTCGTGGCGCGATGTTTAAGCATTCAGCGGCTAACCAAAAGGTCGGCAGTTTGAATCCACCAGATGCTCCTTGGAAACCCTATAGGGCATTTCTACTCTGTCCTATAGGGTCACTATGAGTCAGAATCGACTTGATGGCAACGGGTTTGGTTTATACAACAGAGTCCTATTCAGCAATAAAAGTGAATGAACTACTGACACACTATACAACATGGATAAACTTCAAAAACATGCTAAGTGAAAAAAGCCAGACACAAAAGATTCAATTTACGTTCATTTATATGAAATTCCCAGAAATGGTAGGTAACACTATAGAGACAGAAACCTGATCAATAGTTGACTGGGGCTAGGAGCAGGAGCAGGACTTGACTGCAAATGAGCATAAGGGAACTTTTAGGATAAGGGAGATATTCTAAAACTGGATTGTGATGATGGGTACACAACTTTATAAATTTACTGCATATCATTGAAATGTACATTTGTAAGTGTATACTTACAATAGGTAAATTTTATGATGTATAAATTATACCTCAATAAAGATGTGAAAAATTAAAAAAAGACATAGATTCAAACCAAATCCTGGCTCTACACTATCTAACTAGGAGAACTGCACAAATTATTTTAGCTCTGTAAACCTCCATTTTCCCATCTGTAAAATACGGATGACAAAAACAGTACTGTACTTACCCAGTGAAGACTAAATAATGTCATGCAATAAAGCACATAACACATAGTCAATTACTCAGCGAATGTTAGTTCCTGTTATTATTAGCATGGTTGGGAGACAGTGGTGAGATCTGTCTGATAGAATGAACGTATTGCCTATATTGAGGAGCATGAGAACTGGGGTCCAATAAGTGATAGAGACGGAGGTGCTTGTATTTATTTTCAAAAAGTGCACAAAGACTTAGAGGAAAGAGACGATCTCTCATCCCAAGAAGGAAAGGAAATAACTGTGAGATTTTTGAAGAGATAAAACAGAAAAGAGGCGGTGGCAGTAAGAATACAAGAAAACTGTACATAGGCAAATACTGAGGAAAAAAATAAAGACAGACGGTGATCGCTAATTGGGTGGGTAGAGCTATATCCAGAGCCTGTCTCTTCCCTAAATTGGTTTTGTATATAAGTATACAAGTTTAATTAATTTTATTTACTCATGAATTCACTAATTTGTTAATTTACAAAATGTACATAGAATTGTGAGAATTAAGCTACCTAATTCTTATTCTTGTACAGCACAGTTCATATGGAGCACTTTGTATGCCATGTTGAGACAGAAGATCAATAAGGACATGGAGGACTTGAACAAAACTATAAACCAATTAAATCTAACAGACACATACAGAACACTCCACCCAACAACAACAGAATACACATTCTTTTCAAATGTACATGAATCATCCTCCAGGATAGACATATGTTAGGTCACAAAACAAGTATCAGTAAGTTTGAAAAGATCGAAATCATTAGTATTCAATCAGACTATTCTCTCTGACCACAGTGGAATGAAACTAGAAATCAATAATAGATTGAAAACTGGAAATTTCACAAATATGTGGAAATTAAACTACAGACTATTAAGCAAACAATGGGTCAAAGAAGAAACCACAAGCAAAATCAGAAAATACTTTGAGACAAATAAAGATGAAAGCACAACATACCAGAAGGCCATTTATAGCTGTAAATGTCTACATTTAAAAAGAAGAAAGATCTCAAATCAATAATCTAACTGTACACCTGAAGGAACTAGAAAAAGAAGAGCAAACTAAACCCAAAGCTAGCAGAAGGAAGGAAATAATAAAAATTGAGCATAAATGAAATAGAGAATAGGAAAACAACAGAGAAAATCAATGAAACTGAAAGTTTCTTCTTAAAAAAAGCAAGAAATCAACAAAACTTTAGCTAGATTGACTAAGAAAAAAAGAGAGAAGACTCAAATTATTAAAATCAGAAATAACAGAGGAGACATTACAACCAACTTTACAGAAATAAAAAGGATTATAAGATAATATTATGAACAACTGTACCCCAAACAAACTGGATAACCTAGATCAAATGGACAAATTTCTACAAACACACAGACTACCAAAACTGACTCAAGAAGAAATAGAAAATGTGAATAGGCCTATAATAAGTAAGGAGATTAAATCAGTAATTATAAACCTTCCAACAGAGAAAAGCCCAGGACCAGATGCCTTCACTGGTGACTTCTACCTAACATTTAAAAACCAATTAACACAAATTCTTCTCAAACTCTTCCCATATATTTAAGAGGAGAGAATACTTCCTGGAATGGGTTAAGACTTTTGGGGATTCTAGGACGGAGTCAATGTATTTTGTACATGAGAAGGACATGCATTTTGGGGGGGGCCAAAAGGTAGACTGTTATGGATTGAATTGTGTCCCCCCCAAAAAATGTGTTGAAGTCCTAACTCCTGTTCTTGTGCAAGTAACCTTGTTTGGAAGTAGGGTTCTTTTGTTATGTTAATGAGTTATACCAGAGAAGGGTTGGTCCTAAACCTAATCCCTTTTGAGTGGTATATTATAAAAAAGGAAAACAGACACAAAGAGACACATACCCAGGAAGAAGAGACCAATATTCTTCTAAGAGCCAAAGAATGCCAAGAAACACCTTATACTTCAGAAGCTGAAAAAGCCAGGATCTTCCCCTAGAGTCCACAGAGAGAGACAGAACATAGCTCTGCCCTGCTGATGCCCTGAATTCTGACTCCTACCCTCCGAAACTGAGTGACACTAAATTCCTGTTTTTTTTTTAAGTCAACCACTTGTGCTATTTTAGTTATGGCAGCAGTAGATAACTAAGACAGGAAGGATGTAGAGAAATGGGAACCCTTGTTACATTGCTGATGGGAATGTAAAATGGTGTAGCTACTATGGAAAACAGTTTGGCAGTTTCCCAAAAAGTTAAACATAGGACTATCATATAACCCAGAAATTGCACTCCTAGGTATATATCCAAAATAATTGAAAACAAGGACTCAAAGACATACTTGTACACCCAGGTTCATTGCAGTATTATTCACAATAGCCAAAAGGTGGGATCAGTCAAAGTGTTCATGAATGGAAAACAAAATGATATATACATACAATGGAATTATTATTCAGCCACAAAAAGGAATGAAATTCTGATACATGTTACAACATGAATGGTCCTTGAAAACATCGTGCTAAGTGAAATAAGCTAAACACAAAAGGACAAATATGTGATCCCACTGAAAAACAGTTTTTATTCTTCTGGAATCCAGATTTCTGAGGTCCATGGAGTTGTGGTGACCCACCCAGGCCATTGCCCTGAGATCTTCTTTTGACCCTTGAGCCTTGAGAAAACTGGTTTCTTAAAGTCACCTTCAAGTCAAACAATAGCCTAGAAAGTAGCTTAGCAAGATTGCTTTGCCTTAGGCATTGGATTCTTTCAAAGAATTCATTTATGCGCAATCAGTTTCAAGAAACAGAAACTCCAGGGTTGAACTGGAAACTGTGTTTTAGGGTAAACTGTTCTTATATAGGAAACCCTGGTGGTGTAGTGGTTAAGAGCTACAGCTACTAACCAAACTGCTGGCAGTTTGAATCCACCAGATGCTCCTTGGAAACCCTGTGGGGCAGTTCTACTCTGTCCCATAGGGTCGCTATGAATCAGAATCGATTTGATAGCAACAGGTTTGGGTTCTTATATAAACACTTTTCCATGGCAATGTCAGTAAGATTGGGTATAAGAATTTGGGGAAGTTCTTTCATCTTTGGAATATTTTTGACATCCTAGTTGAAATGTTACCCAATTTGAAAATCGTAAATTAAATAAATTTCGATCAGTTTCTATTATTGGCTTAATATGGTTTTTGTTTCAGCACCACTTACATGAAATACCTAGAATGGGCAAATTCACAGAGACAGAAAGTAGATTAGAAGTTACTAAGGGTTAGGGTAAAGGGTTATGGGGCAGCTATTGCTTAATGGGTTGTCCAAAACCTAAATGTGCACAGAAACAGAATATATTTATTGTGAGTAGATACAATTCAAATTGGGCAGCATCAGCCTGGAAAGAATTGGAAAGGCGCTCTGAAGAAGGGATAGTGAAAATGGGTCATATAGGTCATTGTCATGTTAATTTTTCAGGAGAGAGAATCAGAACTTGTGCAGGGTTCCAGGAGTCAGTTGGTTGTAGAAACAGTCACTAAGAACATGCTATACATTTTCCAGTCAGACCCTGGGGTTCCTGCTCCTTGAAAGTGGCTGCACATAGATAATTCTCTAAAAGAGCCCAATGCCTAAGGCAAAACAATCTCCACTAAACTGTTTATTGGGCTATTGTTTGACTAGAAGGAGACTTCAGGAAAACAATTCCTTAAAGGCTCAAGGTTGACAAAGACACCTAAGGGCAGATAGCCTGAGTGGGTCACCCCAACTCCATGAATCCAGAAATCTAGATTCCAAGATAAATTAAAATGGCTTGTCAGGGTACAGAGTTTCTGTTTGGAGTGACAAAGAAAAATTGGAAATAGATAGTGATGATGGTGGCATAACATTGTGAATGTAATTAATGCCAGCTTAGAAATGGTTAAAATGGCAAATTTTATGATATATATGTGTGTGTGTGCACATGTGTGTATGTATATATAAACACAATTAAAAAAGGAAATTGTTAAAAAAACATTAATGAGGACTGGTAAAAGTCAATGAGAGCCCTAAAGAACTCTTGTTTATGCGAGTTATATCTATCAATAATTACTGTATTAGAAATTAAAGAAATATTTATTTCATTTAAAAATAGTAAGAAATCTATTACATGTTAACATAAATAACACATTTTTATGAAATAACTATATTTTCCAAAATAGCAAAAAATGTAATCAGAAGGGTGTCAACGTTCTACATTTTTGCATATCTCTTTAATTTCTGCTTTAATAGAAGACAACAAGATTCTCATATATGTATCTGCATTCAATTTGTTGAAATATGTTATTTTAGTTGAAGTATATGAAGAAAATCTGGCCTCACACAGATAATTGGAAAAGGGAGAAGTATTTTAATAGTCTTTTCAGATCATTGAGGTTGTTCTTTTTTTTTTTTTTTTTTAAAGTAAATGATGATGACAGGCTAAACTGACATTCTTTATTCCAAATCAGTGTCTTTTGGTAACTTCTAATCTACTTTCTATATTTATGAATTTACCCATTCTAGATACTTCATGTAAAACCTAACATAACATACCCAAGGCTTTTAACTCCTGGTGGATGATTTCTCCATTGATAAACTGTCTTCTTAAAAAGAGCGTATTCGGTTCCGGCAAAATGGCACTCTAGGCAGAAGCACCACGCCGTCCCTCCACAGCCAAGATCCGAAAAACTAAGCCGAGCAGAGAATACAACAGTCCTGAAACCCTAAAACATCAAATGAAGAGATAAAGAACTCAGCCAAGCACCAAAAGGAGTGAGAAATCTGACGGAGAACGGAGAGTGAGGAGAGATTCATGTAGAGGTCCTCTACCAGCTAAGGCAGCACGGATCCGCCATCCTGGACTCCTATCGGAGACCAGCAAACGGGATACAAGAAAGTAGCCTCATGGAGTGTCCAGCGGGAGACAAAACAACTGTTTCTCATCTCTCTATATCTTCCTTCTCTTTCTG
>NW_004444074.1:683887-696003 GCF_000243295.1 Trichechus manatus latirostris
GTTGTTAACCAACGTCATAAAACAATATGTGTACTACTGTTTCATGAGAAACTATTTGTTCTGTAAGCCTTCACCTGAAGTACAATAAAAAAATAAAGACACACACACACACACACACACACACACACACACACACAAAAAGAGCGTATTATTTTTCTTCCAAACATTTTAAAACCACCGAATGAAATTGATTATGCTTGAATAAATTTACTCAGGTTTGTTTAGTTTGTTGTGTGCTGTCTAATCGATTCCTACTCATAGTGAACCTACAGGACAGAGTAGAACTGCCCTATAGGGCTTCGAAGACTGTAATTTTTATGGAAGTAGACTGCCACATCTTTCTCCCACGGAGCGGCTGATGAGTTCGAACCTCCGACCTTAAAATTAGCAGCCAAGTGCTTAACCATGGTGCCACCAGGGTGCGTTTTGTAAAGATTACAGCCTTGGAAACCCTACGGTGCAGTTCTACCCTGTCCTATAGGGTTGCTTTGAGTCGGAATCGATTCGATGGCAATCAGTTTGGTTTTAGTTTATATATTGGTTATTCTCCTTTGATGTTGTTGTTGTTAGGTTCC
The DNA here is from genome assembly GCF_000243295.1 of Trichechus manatus latirostris. Lineage (NCBI taxonomy): Eukaryota > Metazoa > Chordata > Mammalia > Sirenia > Trichechidae > Trichechus > Trichechus manatus. The sequence continues at coordinate 684,463 of NW_004444074.1, forward strand.
ATCGAATTTGATACTACACCAAAACTCAATAAGTAGTAATTTCTTAAAGGTTAGTTGCAATGTGAAATCTGAAATCATATCAATGAACTTTTTATTCTGTTTTATTAAAACCCATTGGTCTATCTTGCTCTTTGAATGGATACTTTATCCATGCATGATTTAATAAGCATTGATCATTGAAAAATATTGGTTCACTGAGTTATGCAGATCTTCCAAATATTGACATATTTCATCATGTGATATTAAAAAAAAAATTGTTACCATCAGAAAAAGTCTTTTAAGTATTAGGAAGCTGTTGAGCTCATGGTGGTGGATATAAGTTTTCTAAAATTCTAATTTTTGTTTGAAAGCTCAAATATTATCATTGGCAACAAATGCTGTCAAATATTTTCCTTGAAGTACAGGCTCACTTCATTTTTATGAAACCTCAGCCAAATACCCAAGTCTGAATAGCCATAGTTTGTCCGTCCCTCATTATTTCAAGTAAAAAGGGTAGTCCATAGGAAAATGGCTAGTTGTGCTTACAACTGAAACAGTCACACAGGTATTTTTACTCAAGATAACCTTCGTACTTCATGCATACTTCCCATTTTCTCATACAAAATAATTAAAAAGACAGGTACTCAAGGGTTGAGATTTAATAACATTAATAATTTTTACTGCTTCATCAAGGATATTCTTAAGTAAAAATGCATCTTTTTTATTGCAAGTGGATGGCAATAAAGAATATAATGAGTACTGGTACGGTTAGTGCCACCATCTTGATTGGTGCTAACACACCAGCAAGTTTACCCTCCACTGTTTTCTCACGATTAGTGCAAAGGTCAACATAGTGAAAAAGGGAAGTAACATCTTGGTTTTATTATGCATATCAGCCACTTCCCACCCCAAACACATACCCAGAATTCTCTGACCACAGTTCGAAAACAATTACTATAGAGCCTTACTACCCAAAGTGTGTTTTGCAAATAAACCACAGTGGCATTACTTGGAAGCTTGTTAGAAATGCACAGTCTCAGGCCTAACAAAAATATTAACAAAAATCTTTAGGAGTTTGTTATGCATATTAATTTTTAAAAAATATCCTCCCCAGTCTCCCTTAGACCAATTAAATCAGGATATCTGAGGCTGGGTCCCTGACATTGGTTTTTTGGGTTTTTTTTTAAGCTCTGGAAGTGATTCCAATGTGCAGCTAAAGCTGAGAACTACTGCTCTAGACTCTTCCATGGGAAAATGCACCTACTTATGGACACAATATTTTTGCATACAATTTCAGAGAATTTAGAATATCCTAGAGGTTTTCCATGAACCCCTGGTTAACAGTTTTTTACCCTAGATCCTATAAATAAAAATTTCACCTCGATTAAATAAAACGAGGAGTTTCTTATCTTCTGGGAGGCATAATTAAAAAAATAAAATAGCCTTTACTGAACTGTAATTGGTTGTATATTTTCTGCTTTTATTACAGGCACTTTAAGAAACAGTCCTCTAAACTTTCTCTCCATGTTTACCACAAGGATCTTGACATTGTTTATTAACATTACCAGCGGCATCACTAGGGTTGGTGTCACCCAGTGTGGTAACTCATGGTGTTACCCTGTCATGCTAATTATGACAATGTTGTAGCTAAAACGCATAAACTTTGACAAAATCAGCCACTATAAAAACACTGGCAGCGACAAAAACAGCAGCGTGTGCTTGTAGCGCATGTAGCCAAACCACGTGATTTGAAACTTCATTGTAATTGGGTAATAATGACAGCTCTGACTTGAGTGCATTAGAAGGTTCAAAAAGTAAATTATCATAGAGTTTGAGCCTTGTAGGTATATTGATACATGTAAGCTGGGCTTGTGAAATTTTTTTTTGTTGTTATAACTAACTACAGAGATATTTTTATAAAAATAATAAATTTCTGCTGAAACACTGCACAAAAATTTTATAGACACTCATTTTGATGTCACCCCTGACAGTGTCATCCAGTGTGGTCTGCATCCTCCGCATCTCCCTAGTGGCACTACTGAACATTACAAGGTTTGCTCTCTGAGAGAAATCACAGAAGAAATTTATGTTAAGTCTTTTTATCAGGAAGGGTGATGATTTTCCTAAGTAACTCTCTGTGTTTGCCTTATTAACACTGTGAATCTTTTTGCAAAAGATCACATTCTAATCTTTTTATTGGCTGTCAACAAGCTTACAGTCAAAATTGTGTTTTGTCTTCTTTCGCAAGTGTATAGAACTTCATGGTATGCATTTTGTGAGATACCGTCACTTCTGGCTCCGTTTTAATTTCCTATCTTTATATTCCCTTTATATATTCCTTTCTTATATGTAATATATTTTGTCTTGCTATTGGTTTTTGCAACTTTGGAAGACATCCTAAAATCTTCTTTGTAAGAAGACAAACTATAGATGAATTAATAAATTTAAATTTAATTAAAAGTAGATGATTATTCCCAGCTACCACCAATGACCTCCCTGACAGGGAACACAACAGAGAGTCCCTGATGGAACACGAGAAAAGTGGGGTGCAGAACTCAAATTCTAGTAAAAAGACCAGACTTAATGGTCTGACTGAGACTGGAGGAACTCCAGAAAGCATGGCCCCAGACTCTCTGTCAACCCAGAACTAAAACCATTCCCAAGGCCAACTCTTCAGACAAAGATTAGACTGGACTATGGGACATAAAATGATACTCGTGAAGAGTGTGCTTCTTAGCTCAAGTAGATACATGAGACTGAAAGGGCAGCTCCTGTCCAGAGGTGAGATGAGAAGGCAGAGAGGGTCAGGAGCTGGTTGAATGGACACAGGAAAGCTGGGGTGGAAAGGAGGAGTGTGCTGTCATAGTATAGGGGCAGCAATTAGGGTCACATAACAATGTATGTATAAATTTTTGTATGAGAGACTAACTTGAATTGTAAACTTTCACTTAAAGTACAACAATTAAAAAAAAAAAAAAAGTAGGTGATTATTGAAGTTCCATCCTGGGAATCTCCATCAAAGACAGAACTAGTCGTTTTTCTTAGGTGGACTTTTAGACCGGATACTCTAAATATATTTGATAGTCATGCAGTAAATATTTACTAAGCATCTACTGTCTGTCAGCCTCTATGCTGGGCAGGACATCAGGAAGTGGAGGAGCCCCACAGAAAGTTAAGTACAAAGAAAGGGAAAAAAAAGTTGATGGATTTAAAATCTTTATATTCTTTGACCCAGTAATTCCACTCCTGAAAATTTATCCCAAGAAAATCATTTAACAGAAGAAAAAAAGTATATGTGTGAAGATGCATAATCTTTATAATGGTGAAAATAGGTTTTTAAGCAAGGGTGTTAGATGGTCAATAGTAACAGCTACTTCTCAGAGAGGTGTGAGGATTAAATGAGATAACACATGCAAATTACTAAGTGTAGTGCTAGGCACAAAGTAAATGTTTTATGAAAGGTGGCTGGTTTTAATGCTAACAAGCAATTCTCACTTCTACAATGCTTGTCTCCCTCCCTCCCCAAAGTCATTCTTTGCAGAGATTTGAAAAGCTGCCCTAAGAAGGCAGGAGAACCATACCCAGCCTTTGCTTCCACATTGCTGAAGTAGGCCCCTGCCACCTCAACTCCCCCAAATTCCTAGTTTCTTATTTGGACTCTGCCTCCATCCCACACCAGAGTCTCTACCAAAACTACCAGTAAGAACTGCCATGACCACTTTGAAGTCTCACCCTGAACAGCCTTATGGTAGATAGAAATCCTGCTTCTGCTACATATCCCTACCCTGATTTTTTCTCTCTGACCCCCATGCTGAAGTTCTAAATCCTGGAGAAGGACATAATACTTGGTAAAGTAGAGGATCCGCTAAAAAGGGGAAGACTCTCAATGAGAAGGATTGACACAGTAGCTATAACAATGGGCTCAAATATAGCAACAGTCATGAGGATGGTGCAGGACCTGAGTCGGAACTGACTCGTCAGCACCTGACAACAACATTGCTTTTATAATTTCCTCCCTATCCCCCACCTCTCCCAGCTTTGTGCCCTATAGTGGAGCCAATACCTAGTTAGTGGAGAAGTCTAATTCCTGCTGCCTAATCAGAAATTCAGGGCCCTAGGTGGTGCAAACGGTTTGCGCTCCACTGCTAACCTAAAGATTGGCAGTTCAAACCCACCTAGTGGTATCATAGAAGGAAAGGCCAGGCAAAATGGTTTCTGTTAAGATTATAGCCAAGAAAACCCTATGGAGTAGCTCTACTCTGTATCACCATGAGTAGGAATCAACTCAATGGCAACTAACAACCACAACAATCAGAAATTGAAAGGCAACCCCGAGAGTATGGCCCCCAGACACCCTGTTAGCTCAGTGGTGAAGTCACTTCCAAGGTTCACCATTCAGCCGGGGAGTGGACAGCCCCATAAAACCAAATGGGACTAATGAGGCACAGCAGTCCAGGGACAAGGGCCAGAAAGCAGAAGGGGACAGGAAAGCTGGTGATAGGGAACCCAAGGTTGAGTAAGGATAGTGTTGATGTGTTGTGAGGTTGTTAACCATTGTCATAGGGCAACATGTGTACTAACTGTTAAATGAGAAACTATTTTGTTCTGTAAACCTTCATCTAAAGTGAGAATAGCAGCACAACTGGAAGAGCGTAGTCGATGTCACTGAACTGTGCATGTAGAAATTTTTGAATGGTGTATCTTTGGCTAAGTATATTTTAAAAAAAAAAAAAAAAAAAAAGGTCAAGAAGGGAGAGGGTTGATATGTCGTGGGGTTGTTAACCAATGTCATAAAACAATATGTGTACTGACTGTTTGATGAGAAATGATTTGTTCTGTAAACCTTCACCTAAAGTACAATTAAAAGAAAAAAGAAAAAAAAAAGAAATTGAAATGGAAGAATGCTTTTTTCTGGTGGAGCTTACGTTTCAAACGGGGATATGGGAGAAATAAGAATTTCGTAGGCTGGCTTATGACTTACCAATTCTATTCAGCTGAACTAACATTTACCAAGTATTTGCTACTTGCTGGATACTATTTGAAGTGTTGGGGATGTAAAGTAAAATAGAATGGGGTCCTTCAGTTCTTTTGGCCAGAAATAATTTGGCAGGTAGTGGAGAAAGGGTATAATACTGCTTTACTGCTATCCTTAATGCTGTAGACAAAAAAACCAAGGTTATTGAGCCACTAAGAATCACCAGTAGGGCTACTGTCCAGAACGTGTCTCAAATCTAACTGCACAGTCTTGCTTGGGGCACCACTACCATTGCTTCTAAGCATCAATATGCAGCTGCTTAAACTGCCAACACTGCTGTTGGCCCAGGATATCAGACACCAGAGCTCTCACTGCTGCCATTGCTACCCCCAGGAACTCCTTCCTGCAGGAGTCTCTTCCACCATATTCTCATTCCTTAGGTCACTAACTCCTGATCAAACCCCAGGCAAATATATCTGATTGACAAAGCCTAGATTCTATTCCCTTACTTCAAGGGAGGCTAAAAAAGCAACTGGTATTTGCAGTTTCTATGGGAGAAGCAACTCTGCCTCCAACCAAACCTCACAGTGTGGGGAATTCCCTGAACACTGGAAAGGGCTTCACATTCTGAACAACCAAAAAGCAGTAATAGATGTCCTCTAAAGAGGGAGAGAATGGGAAGATATAAGGTTGGAGAGACAGGCAGGTGTGAGATCATTCAGGGTTTTGCATGAAATAATAAGGAATTTGGATTTCATTATAAGTACAATGGGAAGACCTTGAATGATTTTAAGCAAGGGAATGTCATGATTGGATCTGTGCTTTTAAAAAGATGATTCCAGCTACTGTGTCACTATACCAAAAAGAATTGGTCAATGTTCAACCATTTCAGGAGGTAGCATATGATAAGGAACCCACGGTATTGAAGGAAGAGGTTCAAGCTGCACTGAAGGCATTGGCAAAAAACAAGGCTCCAGGAATTGACAGAACACCAACTGAGATGTTTCAACAAATGTATACATTGCTGAAAGTGCTTACTCGTCTCTGCCAAGAAATTTGGAAAAGAGCTACCTGGCCAACCGACTGGAAGAAATACATATTTACGCCTATTCCAAAGAAATGCGATGCAACAGAATGCAGAAATTATTGAACAATATCATTAATATCACACTCAAGTAAAATTTTGCTGAAGATCATTGAAAAGCAGCTGCAATAGTACATTGACAGGGAACTGCCAGAAATCCAAGCCAGATTCAGAAGAGGACGTGACACCAGGGACATCATTGCTGATGTCAGATGGATCCTTGCTGAAAGCAGAGAATACCAGGAAGGTGTTTACCTGTGTTTTATTGACTATGCAAAGGCATTTGACTGTGTGGATCATAACAAATTATGGGTAACAGTGCAAAGAATAGGAATTCCAGAACACTTAATTGTGCCATGAGGAACCTGTACATAGACCAAGAGGCAGTCATTCGAACAGAACAAGGGGATGCTGCATGGTTTAAAGTCAAGAAAGGTGTGCGTCAGGGATGTATCCTTTCACCATACTTATTCAATCTGTATGCTGAGCAAATAATCCTAAAAGCTAGATTATATGAAGAAGAACGTGGCATCAAGATTGGAGGAAGACTCATTAACAACCTGCATTATGCAGATGACACAACCTTGCTTGCTGAAAGTGAAGAGGACTTGAAACACTGATGAAGCTCAAAGACCACAGCCTGCAGTACGGATTTACAGCTCAACATAAAGAAAACAAAAAACTCTCACAACTGGACCAATAAGCAACATAATGATAAATGGAGAAAAGATTGAAGTTGTCAAGGATTTCATTTTACTTGGATCCACAATCAACATCCATGAAAGCAGCAGTCAAGAAATCAAATGACACATTGCACTGGGCAAATCTGCTGCAAAAGATCTCTTTAAAGTGTTAAAAAGCAAAGATGTCACCTTGAAGACTAAGGTGTGCCCGACCCAAGCCATGGTGTTTTCAATCGCCTCATATGCATGCGAAAGCTGGACAATGAATAAAGAAGACTGAAGAAGAACAGATGCCTTTGAATTATGGTTTTGGTGAAGAATACTGAATATACCTTGGACTGCCAAAAGAATGAACAAATTTGTCTTGGAAGAAGTACAGCCAGAATGCTCCTTAGAAGCAAGGATGACGAAGCTACATATCGCATACTTTGGACATGTTATCAGGAGGGATCAGTCCCTATGGAAGGACACCATGCTTAGTAAATGAGACAGTCAGCAAAAAAAGAGGAAGACCTTCAACGAGATGGATTGACACTGTGGCTACCACAGTGGGCTCAAGCATTACAAAGATTGTGAGGATGGCGCAAGACTGGGCAGTGTATCATTCTGTTGTACCTATGGTTGCTATGAGTCTGAACTGACTTGGTGGCACCTAACAACAACAACAACAAGCTACTGTGTGGAGATGGAAAGTAAAGAAGCAAAAGTAGGAGCGGGAAGATAAGTCATGAGATTTTTGAAGTAGTCCAAACAAGAGTTCATGGTAGCACAAATTAAGGTGGTAGAAAGAGATAGTAGACAAATTCCATATATACATTATCTTGGAGGTAGAATCAACAGTATTTGCTGATGAATTTATTAAGGGATTGTCTTAGCTATCTAGTGCTGCTGTCACAGAAATTGCACAAGTGGGTGGCTTTAATGAACAGAAATTACTTTCTCACAGTTGAGGAGGCTAGACGTCTGAATCCAGGGCACCGACTGTAGAGGAAGTCTTTCTCCTTCTGGCGGCTCTGGGGAAGGTCTTTGTTCCTTGATTCTTTGGTAATCTTCAGGTGGCTTGGCATCTGTCTTCCCTATATCTGCTTGCTTGCTGCTTGCTTAATCTGCTGTTTTATATCTCAAAAGAGATTGACTTAAAACATAAACTCATCCCATTTACATCGAGTTGATTCTGACTCACAGTTACCCTATAGGACAGAGTAGAACTGCCCCATAGGGTTTCCAAGGCTGTAAATCTTTACGGAAGCAGACTGTCACATCTTTCTCCCGTGAGGTAGCTGGTAGGTTCAAACCACCAACCTTTCAGTTAGCAGCGGAGTGCTGAACCACTGCACTACCAGGGCTCCTACTTAAAAAATATCCTACACTAATACTGCTTCATTAACATAACAAAGAAAACCCATTTCTGAATGGGATTATAACTACAGGTATAAAACCAAAACCTAAGTCTTTGCTGTTGAGTTGATTCCTACTCACAGCAACCATATAGGACAGAGTAGAACTGCCCCATAGGGTTTCCAAGAAGTGGCTGGTGGATTCAAACTGTTGACATTGTGGTTAGCAGCAGAGCTCTTATACACTGCACCACCAGGGCTCACAGGTATAGGGGTTAGGACTTACAACACATATTTTTTTGGGACACAATTCAATCCACCACAAGGGTGGAAGGTGAGGGAAAGAGAAGAATCAACAATAACTGAGGCTCTTAGAATTTGGGTAGGTGGTGGTGTCATTTACTAAGAAGGGGAAAGCTGAGGAAAGACCAGGCTTGGAAGAACAATTAAGATTGATAGGTGAGGATGTGGAAAAATTGGAACCCTCATCTGTCGCTGGCAGCAATGTAAAATGGTGTAGCTGCTGTGGAAACAGTTGAGTGATTCCTAAAAAAATTAAACACAGAACTACCATATGACCCAGTGTAAAAATGGCATGGAGGCAGTGTTTGATCTCTAACTTCACAAGGGGGAAGGAGAGTCAAGATCAACAGCCCAAAGTTGGTTGCTGTGGACTTCTTTCTTTGTTCTCTTTCTATTTATTTGAGTTGTGTAGCTAATGTTTTGATTTTGTCCCTTTCTTCTTTTTTTGATGTGTGCTTCTGTTGCTATAAATTGACCTCTGAGCACTGCCTTTGCTGTGTTTCAAAGGTTTTGGTATGATGTGTTTTCATTCTCATTTGATTCTAGGAAGTTTTTTATTTCATCTATTACCCAGTGGTTTTTAAGCAAGGTATTATTCAGTTTCCATGTTTTTTTTTTCCTTGCTCTTCCTGTTATTAATTTCTAGTTTTATGGCATTTTGATCAGAGAAGACGCTTTGTATTATCACAATGTTTTGGATTTTGTTGAGGGCTGCTTTGTGGCCTAAGCTGTGGTCTGTCTTGGAGAACGTTCCACATGCATTGGAAAAGAATGTATACTTTACTGCTGTTGGGTGGAGTGTTCTGTATATGTCTATGAGGTCAAGTTAGTTGATTGTGGCCTTTAGATCTTTTGTATCTTTGTTGAGTTTCTTTCTGGATGTTCTGTTCTTTACTGAGAGTGGTATGTTGAAGTCTCCTACTGTCTTAGTTATCTAATGCTGCTATAACAGAAATACCACAAGTGGAGGGCTTTAACAAAGAGAAATTTATTTCCTCACAGTAAAGTAGGCTAAAAGTCCAAATTCAGGGCATCAGCTCCAGGGAAAGGCTTTCTCTCTCCATCAGCTCTGGAGGAAGGTCCTTCTCAACAATCTTGCCCTGGACTAGGAGCTTCTCCACACAGGAACCCCGGGTCTGAAGGACACACTTTGCTCCCAGAGCTGCTTTCTTGGTGGTATGAGGTCCCCCCATTTCTCTGCTTGCTTCTCTCTTTTGTATCCCAAAAGAAACCAGCTCAAGACACAATCCAATCCCGTAGATTGATTCCTGCCTCATCAACACAACTGCCGCCTACCGCCCCTCATTAACATCATAGAGGCAAGATTTACAACACATAGGAAAATCACATCAGATGACAAAATGGACAATCACACAATACTGGAAATCATGGCCCAGCCAAATTGATACACATATTTTTGGGGGACACGATTCAATCCAGGACACCTACTATTATTGTGGAACTGTCCATTTCTCTTTTCAGTGCTGTTAGAGTTTTTATTATGTATTTTGGAGCCCTATCATTGGGTGGATAGATATTTATTATGGTTATGTCATCGTGGTGGATTGTCCCTTTAATCATTATATAATGTTCTTCCTTGTCTTTTATGGTGGATTTTGTCTTAAAGCCTATTTTATCTGAAATTAGTATTGCCACTCCTGCTCTTTTTTGGTTGCTGTTTGCTTGATATATTTTTTTCATCCTTTAATTTTTAATATATTTGTCTTTATTCTAAGGGGTGTCTTTTGTAGACAGCATATTGATGGATGATGTTTTTTAAATCCATTTTGTCACTCTCTGTCTCTCTATGGGTGTATTTAAACCATTTAGGTTCAGTGTGATTATTGATAGGTGTGAGTTTATTGCTGTCATTTTGTAGCAGCTTTTTTTGTGGTGCTGACGTTTTCTTTTTTCCTCTCACTGTCCTGTGGTGAGTTTCTGTTTGTTTGTGGATTTTCTTTTTGTTTCTTTCATTTATGGAGATTTTGTGTTTACTGAGGCTTTATGTTTTTCTTCTTTATTTTGATGAGTAGGTTTGTTAACTTTCTCTGTGGTTACCTTCAATTTACCCAACATTCCTACATTTGAACCAGTCGTTTATTACTTGATATCACCCTGACTTCTTCTCTCATTGAAAGTTCTATACCTACACTGTTTATTCTCCCTTTTATTGTTCTGACGTTGTTGTCATTTACAGATTGATGTCTCTGGTTCCTTGTTGTAAGTCTTTTAGTTTTGTTTTATCTTTGAGAGTTCATTACCTAGGTTGTTATCTGGATGATGCTGTCCTGTATCCTAGATTCAGGTTGTTATCTGATGTTGTTGGTTCTCTAACTGGAGGACTCCCTTTAATAATTCTTGTAAGTTTGGTTTGTTTTTTACATATTCCCTTAATTTCTGTTTATTTAGAAATGTCCTAATCTTGCCATCATATCTGAGTGAGAGTTTTGCAGGATATATTATTCTTGGTTGGGAATTCTTTTCTTTCAAAGTTTTATATATGTCATCCCATTGCCTTCTTGTCTGCATGGTTTCTGCCAAGAAATCAGAGCTTAGTCTTTATCTTTTCCCCTTTGTATGTGACTTTTTGTTTTTCCTGATCTGCTCTCAGGATTCTTCTTTGTCTTTGGGTTTGGTGAGTGTGATTATGATACGTCTTGGTGACTCTTTTGGGGTCTCTTCTATATGGAGTTCCTTGAGCTTCTTGGATGGTTAGATTTTCATCTTTCATGATTTTAGGAAAGCTTTCTTTCAGCAAATCTTCAGTGATCCTCTCAGTGTTTTCCATTTCCTCCCCCTGTTCTGGAACTCCAATCACATGCAAATTTTTGCTCTTGATTGTATAGCACATAGTTCTTAGTTTTGTTCATGTTTTTCTCTGATTTTTCCTCAAAGTGGTATGCAAGGAATTGTCTTCAATTTTGCTGATCTTGTCTTCCATTGTTTCAAATCTCCTCCTAAACCTTCAACTTCATTGTTCATTTCTGAAATCTTACTGTTTATCTTTCAGTTTTCTAATTGCTGGATTTCCCCCCTTTTAAATTTTTTTCTCACACAAAAATTTGGACACACATTGTTATGTGACCCTAATTGCTCTCCCCATACTGTGACAGCACACTCCTCCTTTCCACTCATGATTCCCCATGTCCATTCAACCAGCTCCTAACCCTCTCTGCCTTC
>NW_004444074.1:700658-732392 GCF_000243295.1 Trichechus manatus latirostris
ATTTTGATGTCTTTTTTTGTGTGTTGTTCACAGTTTCTTTGTTCCACTTAATTTTCTGTGCTGAGTCATTTTTCTTTATGTATTTTCTGTTCATCTTTTTCATTGTTGTTGATTTTGTGTTTGCTGAGTCTTTACATTTTTCTAGTTTTTTATTTTGACTTGTAGAATTGTTAGTTTCCTTTGTGGTTACCATAATATTTACCCCTATTTTTCTAAGTTTATACCAGTCTTTTATTTCTTTATATCACCTGGACTTCCCCTCCATATGAAAAATCTATGTCTACATTTTTTACTTCCCTCTTTTTTGTTTTAATGTTGTCATCTTTTACATATTGACATCTGTTTCCCCATTTTCACTGTTTTAGCTTTGATTTACTATTGTGACTTCCCAATCTGGGTTGATATCTGGTTGTTCTGTCCTGTGTTCTAGTCTTGGGTTGTTATCTGATGTTACTGATTTTCTAACCGGAGGACTTCCTTTAGTATTTCTTGTACTTTTGGTTTGGTTTTTGCAAATTCCCTAAACTTCTGTTTATCTGGAAATGCCCTAATTTTGCCATCATATTTGAGAGACAGTTTTGCTGGATATATAATACTTGGCTGGCAGTTTTTTTCCTTCAAGGCTTTATATATGTCATCCCATTGCCTTCTTGCCTACATGTTTTCTGCTAAGTAGTCCAAGCTTATTCTTATTGACTCTCCGTCGTAGATGCCTTTTCGTTTACCCCTAGGTGCTCTTAAAATTCTCTATCTTTGGTTTTGGCAAGTTTAATTATGTCTTGGTGACTTTCTTTTGGGATCTACCTTATCTGGGGTTCGATGAGCATCTTGGATAGATATCTTGTCATCTTTCACGATATCAGGCAAGTTTTCTGCCAACTAATCTTCAACAATTCTCTGTGTATTTTCTGTTAGCCCCCCCGTTCTGGTACTCCAATCACTCGTAGGTTATTCCTCTTGTTAGAGTCCCACGTAATTCTTAGGGTTTCTTCATTTTTTTAAATCCTTTTATCTGATTTTTCCTCAAATGAGTTGGTGTCAAGTGCTTTATCTTCAGTCTCACTAATTCTGACTTCCATTGCCTGAATTCTTCTCCTATGACTTTCTATTGAGTTGTCTAATTCTGAAATTTTATTGTTAATCTTCTGGATTTCTGATTGCTGTCTCTCTATCCATTCTTGTGGCCTGTTAAATTTGTCATTATGCTCTCCTCTAATCTTTTTAATTTCCTCTATTGCATGTTCTGTGTTTTGCTTAATTTCCTTCCTAATTTCTTGAAGAGTTCTGTATGTTAATCTTTTGTATTCTGCCTCTGGTAATTACAAGAAATTTTCCTCCTCCGGGAAATTTCTAGATTCTTTATTTTGGGAGCTTGCTGAAGTCAACACGGATTGCCTCTTTATGTGATTTGATATTGACTGTTGTCTCCAAACCATCAATAATTTATTATATTTATTTATTTTATGTTTGCTTACTGTGTCCTAGCTTCTTGTTTTGTTTTGTTATGCCCAAATAGGCTGCTCGTCTGAACTAGTTTGATTATTGGTACCTTTGGAGGTCTAATGTCCTGTCACCAGGTGGTTAGATCTGTTAGTAGGTATGTGAGCTCAGGAGCCTGCCCACTCTTTCTGTATGGATTCAGCTCAGGTACCTCGGTAGATAGCAATCAAGTCTGTGATGTAGGCTCTCACTTACAGTCTTAGACAGGCATGGGTGATAGGTGTAGGCACAGGCATTTGGCTGCAGCAGGGGGACAAACTCTAAGCAAGGCAGGGGGCTGCCGGCCACCCCCATGTGTCCAGGAGGAAGGTATGTCCCTGTTCCCTAGAGCGCATAGGTGGGTGGGTTTTGCAGCCAGACTATGAGCACCTAATGCTATTAGCTGTAAGGTCTAGGGGGCACCTCTTATTAATGGGGCCCTATCGCAGGTGGCTAGGTGGCGTGGTTGGAGCCACTAGGCCTCAGGCCCCCGATGTGGGTAGGGGAAGACCCTGCTTAATGGGCAAAGCAGTGTCAAATGTCAAGAACCTGACACTTCACAGCTGAAACAGTTGAAATTAGACTTCTGGTGTATACCCTGTCGTACTGCAGTAATGAGGGCCTAAGCTGTTGAAATGGGCCTACACAAGTCTACACAGGGGGAAAGGCACTCAGAATCTGTGGATCCCTTAAGCCTGTGCCTAGGCAAGGGGGCTGTGCCTACCCTCGGTTCCTGACTTAGGGGAACTGGCAGTTTATTTTTTTCCCTTTTTGTTAATTTGTTCACTCTCCAAGGCAGGGAGAATGGCTCTGGGCATGTGACGGCTCCTACTTCTGGCCCAGGGGACTCTGCAATTGCTGAAGCCACTCCAGGACCCAGTGCAGAGCAGGGAACAGGGAGGTAAATGGGAAAGAGTTTTTTCCCTAAGAGGGGGTGTTTTTGATCCGCTTGGTAGGCTGTACGTAATTACTTATCTTTTGGTGATCGAGGGCTGCTTCTCACTGGTTCTGGGTGGCTCTGTAGACTCTCTGGTGCTGGATCTCTCTTGGTGTGGAACATGTGCCTCCCGAGCTCCGCCACTTGCCTGCCTCACCGCTCACCCCCAAGCTGGGCTCAGGCTCTCGCTGGATCAGGTCTGGCAACTCCTTGCGGCTTCCGAACCATCTCTCCCTCCCCCGCCAGTCAGTCCGGTTTCTCAACTCTGCCTTTGATGTTCAGGGCTCCCAGACTGCCATATATAATCCGTTCACTTGTTTTTTCAAGTCTTTGTTGTAAGAGGGTCCACCAGAAGCATCTGACTACTCTGTCATCTTGGCCCTGCCTCAGGATCTACACCTAATTGCTGTTTTTGTATGATTTCTAATTGTATTTATCTTGACATTTTGTCCTTGTATTATTTTCCTGAATTCTTCCATTTCTTTGTGTTTTCCCTGATTTTATCTGTATTTTCCCTGATTTTTGCCTATTTTTTTCTTTAGTTTTGTCTGTGTTTTCCTTCATCTCTTTCATAATCTCTTGGAGGGCTCTGAATATTATACTTTTGAGTTTCTTAGCAGGTAGTTCCAGGGCGTTTTTTTCTATTGGAAGGTCATCTGGTGTTTTATTTTGGTTGCTTACTGGAGCCATTCTGTCTTTTTTTTTTTTTTTTTAATGTATGTTTTGAAATTGTCTGCTATCTCTGAGACATTTTGGAATTATTTTTTTTCATTTATTGACTGTAAGTTTGTTTCGTCCTGCTCTTTTGTTTTATTTGGTTATGTCCGGGTGGGCTGGGCATGTTTTCTTGCTTGCTTGTCTGCGGGCAGGATAGCTCTCTCACCACCTTGTCCAGGTACGCGGGGCCAGTCATTCAGCTATGGTGCAGGAGGGCAGGTCCAGTGCAGGGTGGAGGGGTGGGAATAGGTCGTTTGTAGCACTAACTGGGGCCAGTGGGGCATGTCTGGGGGTGGTGCTGGGGTGTGGGATCTGGGGTTCTGGAGGTCTGTACTGGTGCCATTTGGGAGCATGGCCCTTGGCAGGTCAGGCTGGAGGTGTTGTGGGGCTCTGTAGGTCCACGTTGATCCCACTTGGAGACATGGTGCTAGGCGGGGTGAGGTCGGGGGAGGGTACAAATGGCGGGACTCGGGTCTGGAAGTCCATGTAAGTGCTGCTTGGGGGCACTGTGCTTGGCACGTGGTGCAGAAAGGGAGGAGAGAAGGGAGAGTATGTGATGTGCTGAGCCAAGTGGGAGAGAGAAAGAGAGATAGAAATGAAAACAAAAAAATGAAGAAAAATAATAAAAATAAATAAAATGGCGGCACAGTCAGAATTGGCAAGTGAGGGCGGGGCAAACCCGGGGTGGTGGTATGCTGGTGGCTCTCTAACCAAGCAGTGAGAAGGGGTAGGGGAAGCCCATGGTTAGGTGTGCAGGAGAAAGGAAAGAAAGGAAGGGAAAGACAGAGAAAAAACAAAAGAACAACAACAAAAATAAACAAACAAAATAAACAAAAAAATATGGCACTGAGGGCCGGCCGTTGGTCCGGGGAGGATCCGCCGTGGAGGAGAGATGGTGTCTCTCTTGCTAGGCTGTGCAACACGGCCCATCAGGAAGGCACGGAAGCAGCATAGGGCCGGGTGCTCTGTCTCCTATTGGCAACTGCGTCAAGTTGCCCTTCCGTACTCCTTCTCCAGGGTCGTTGGTGGCTCTGCTCCAAGATGGCAAATCCGTGCCGTGCTATGGCAGGGGACCTCCACTCCATAGCTCTCCTCATTCTGTGTTCTCTGTCAGTTTCTTCTTCCATTGGGTGCTTGATCTGGTTCTTCATCCCTTCATTTGATGCTTAGGGCTCCCGGATTGACGTTCGTATCTATTTTACTTAGTTTTCCGGGTCTTTGCTGCAGAAGAATGCAAGGTGCTTCTACCTATAGTGATGTGTTGGCTCCACCTCCAAACCCTCATTTTGTGTGTGTGTGTGTGTGTGTGTGTGTGTGTGTGTGTTCTCTATCTCTTTTCCCTTTATCCTCTCTTCTTTCCCTTTACACCGTCCTCTTTCTGCTATTTCAAGTTTCCCTCTGTGGATGACTCCAAATCTAAATTTTTCATTTAAACCTCTCCTGAACTCTATAGTCTCGTGTTTCATTTTTCCTGAGTGTTCTAAACTTAATCTGTTTCAAACTGAAATCATTGGTTCCTCATCCAGCACCTCCAAGCCTATCCTGAGTAAAATTTTATCCTTCTGACTTCCCTTTTTCTGAAAAATGACACCATGATTCTAAACCCTTACTGAAAATGCTAAAATCATTGTTTTGTATTGTTTCTTTAACTTTTTTTAAAAATTAAATTAATAGTACATGCCTATTGCAGAAATTGGGACAAGCAACAAAAATTTTTTTTTAATTTAAAATTACCTGTGACCAACAGTATAAATAACCATAAAGACCTTGTTAAATAAATTATGGAACATGCATACAATGGAATACAATGCAGCAATTAAAAATTTTTAAAAGATGAGGCAAAATTGAAATTTTATATTACAGATAAAAATCAGCTTTCTAAATGATAGATATACTTGTAGGGAAATCTTCTTTTCCCTCCTTCTAGATGGAAAGATAAAAGAAATAAATATATTCTCTTCATTGTTCACAAACTTGCTTCTCCTTTTATATTATTTAGCTAGGAGAATGGCAGTACCATTCACTCAGTTACCCAAGCAGGACACTTGAAAGTTATCTTTAACCATGCCCAATGCCTCACTGTCGTAGTCAATAAACAACTTCTTCCAAAGCTCTTGACTTTGTTCTCTACTTCCCATCCTACTGCACCCAGATTCTTTATGTCCCTTACCTGTTGTTGGTGTTGTCAGGTGCTGTCGAGTCAGTTTTGACTCATAGTGACCCTATGTACAACAGAATGAAACACTGCCCAGTCCTGCACCATCCTCACAATCATTGTTATGCTTGAGTCCATTTGTCTTAGTTATCCAGTGTTGCTATAACAGAAATACCACAAGCGGATGGCTTCAACAAATGGAAGTTTATTCACTCACAGTCTAGTAGGCTAGAAGGCCAAATTCAGGGTGTCAGCTCCAGGGGAAAGCCTTCTCTCTCTGTCGGCTCTGGAGGAAGGTCCTTGTCATCAGTCTTCACCCGAACTAGGAGCTTGTTAGCACAAGGACACTGACTATTCCCCTGGCTCTTGTTTCTTGGTAGTATGAGGTCCCCTGTCTCTCTGCTCACTTCTATCTTTTATATCTCAAAAGATATTGGCTTCAGATTGATTCAGTAGATTGAGTCCTGCATCATTAACATAACCGCCAGTAATTCCACCTCATTAACATCATAGAGGCAGAATTTACAATACATAGGAAATCATATCAGATGACAAAATGGTGGACAATCACACAATAGTGAGAATCATGGCCTAGCCAAGTTAACACACATTTTTTGGGGACACAATTCAATCTATAACACCATTGTTGTAGCCACTGCATCAATCCATCTCCTTGAAGGTCCTCCTCTTTTTTTGCTGACCCTCTACTTTACCATGCACGATGTCCTTCTCCATGGACTGGTCCCTCCTGATAACATGTCCAAAATAGGTGAGATGAAGTATTGCCATCCTTGCTTCAGATGAGCTTTCTAGCTGTACTTCTTCCAAGACAGATTTGTTCGTTCTTCTGACAGTCTGTGACATATTCAGTATTCTTTGCCAACACCATAATTCAGAGGCATCAATTCTTCTTTGGTCTTCCCTTATTCATTGTCCGGCTTTCACATGCATATGAAGTGATGGAAAACACTATGGCTTGGTTCAGGTGCACTTTAGTCCTTAAAGTGACATTTTTGCTTTTTAACACTTTAAAGAAATGTTTTGCAGCAGATTTGCCCAATGCAATTTGTCATTTGATTTCTTGACTGTCACTTCCATGGGCATTGATTGTGGATCCAAGTGAAATGAAATCCTTGATAACTTCAATCTTTTCTCTGTTTATCATGATGTTGCTTATTGGTACAGTTGTGAGAATTTTTGTTTTATGTTGAGGCTGAAGGCTGCAGTCTTTGAGCTTCATCAGTAAGTGCTTCAAGTCCTCTACACTTTCAGCAAGCAAGGTTGTGTCATCTGCATAACGCAGATTGTTAACAAGTCTTCCTCCAATCCTGACGTCACGTTCTTCTTCATATAGTCCAGCTTCTCAGATTATTTGCTCAGCATACAGATTGAATAAGTATGGTGAAAGGATATAACCCTGACACACACCTTACTTGACTTTAAACCACCCAGTATCCCCTTGTTCTGTTCCAACAACTACGTCTTGGTCTATGTACAGGTTCCTCATGAGCACAATTAAGTGTTCTAGAATTCCTATTCTTTGCAATGTTACCCATAGTATGTTATGATCCACACAGTCAAATGTCTTTGCATAGTCAATAAAACACAGGTAAACATCTTTCTGGTATTCTCTGCTTTCAGCCAGGATCCACCTGACGTTAGCAATGATATCCCTTGTTCCATGTTTTCTTCTGAATCTGGCTTGAATTTCTGAAGGTTCCCTATTGATGTACTGCTGCAACTGCTTTTGAATGATCTTCAGCAAAATTTTACTTGCATGTGATATTAATAATATTGTTCAATCATTTCTGCATTCTGTTGGATCATCTTTCTTTGGAATAGGCATAAATATGTATCTCTTCCAGTCAGTTCTAGCCTCTAGAACTGTGAGAAAATAAATTTCTGTTCTTTAAATCCACCCATTTGTGGTATTTTTTGTACTAGGTAACTAAGATACCTGGAGTTGCCATGCTTTGTGTCATATAATCCTGTTACTCTAGTCACAGCTGATTAGATCAGAAATCTGTGAAATAGCAAAAGGTAACCAACCATTTGTAGGCTAAACATAAGGGAGACAAACTGTCTTTAATCTGGTCCATATTGAATGGGCCTAACTGACCCAACTGAATCCTCTCTGGGGGGGAGTCTGGATGCAAGACACACAGATGAATCAGTGCAAGCGGGGGAAGCAGTCAGGATATGCAGAGGAGGAAAGAGAGACTAGACAGGAAGAAGCTGAGTTATGAATGTGGCAGGGCCCCTAGAGAAGAGAGCAACTGAGCATTAACTTCTGAGAGGGTTAGAAGACAACTGGGTGATCCAAGCTGACATTGGAATGTTACAATTTCTGTTGTATTCTAGACATTTTTCATTTCTCCTTGATGTCTGTTTGCAGAGACAGTTTTCTGAGTGTATCCTTCCACTTGAGTGTCCTTCCGTTAAACCTCTACCTTTGAAATAACCTGAGCTGAGGATGTCTCTGTGTCTTGCCGCCTGAAAAAGCTTTAATGACCCATTCAGTAGTTTATTACCTCAATTCCTCTCGTGCCATCACTGTCAACTCCTTTCCCTCCTTGTCCCTTTGTTGCAACTGCCTCACAAACCTCCAACCTTAGATAAATCTACTCCTCTTCCTTCTCTATTTCCTTTTCTGGGCTACTGAACTTTACTGGGGGAAAAAATCACTTAATTTTTTAAAAATTGATTCCACTGTAAACTTGTCTATTCCTAGCTGGACCTTCAATGTCAATGAGCATTATCCTTTTAATTTTTCCCCATTCAGTTTTGCTTCCTCTTCCTTCAAAAGTTATTCTAAGCATTTGCCACTCTCCTCAAGTCCCTTATTCCTTCTCTGCCATACCTCCTTCCAGGAAAAACTTTCTTTTCTACTTCATAAAGAAAGTAAAGACCATCAAACTCTAAGTTTTGAGAGAGCAGGACACATCGCGGTGTTGGCAACCAATGCTACAAAACAGTGTGTGTATTAATTATTTAATGAGAAACTAATTTGCTCTTTAAACCTTCACGTAAAGAACAATTAAAAAAAAAAAAAGACCCCAGTACTTTTGGAAATTAGGATGTTTCTGGTGACCTTAGAAAGAAGTGTTTTAGTAGATTTTTGGTGCAGAAGTCTGAGGTGGAGGGTTGAGGAGAGAGGAGGAATATAAAAGAAGAGACAGAGACCTAAAGTACAATAGCCTCTGAAGCTTGAATTTAAAGGAAAGAGAAAGGGCAGTAGTTATACAGGGACTAGTGACTACGAAAAGTTTTGTTTGTTTTTATTTTTAATAAAAAGGAGAGATGAGAGTGTTATAGGCTGAAAGGAAGGAGGAGAGAAAGAGAGAGAGAGCTGATGGAGGAAGATGATGCCAAGGAACACAGATCAGGATGTGTTCTAGAGCATCATAAAGAGCCATGGAGAGTAGCAAGGACTCATTTTCCTCTGAAAATAGGGGAGAAAGATGGGATTGATGGTAAGACAGAGACGTTTGTTCAGAGACAGGGCAAGAAGTTGAGGGAATCCCTAAATGATGTAACATGTTATTCATTTAACAAATATTTATTGGGTGACTGTTATGGGCCGAGGCCCTGTGCCTAGTACTGGGGATTCAAAGGTGAAAAGACAAGGCTCCTGCTCTCTCAAAACTCAGAGTTTAATGGTCTTCATTTTCTTTATGAAGCAGAAGATAAAGTTTCTGCTGGAAGGAGGTATGGTGGAGAAGGAATAAAGGACTTGAGGAGAGTGGCAAATGCTTAGAATAACTTTTGAAGGAAGAGGAAGCAAAACTGAACGGGAAAAATTAAAAGGATAATGCTCGTTGACATTGAAGGTCCAGCTAGGAATAGACAAGTTTATAGTGGAATCAATGTATCTAGCTTTCCTGTCCCCTCCTGTCTTCTCATCCTTGTCCCTGGGCTGGTGTGCCCATTTAGTCTCATACACATGGTTGAGCTACATGTATTATTGTTTGTTTCATGGGTCTGTCTAATCTTTGGCTAAAGGGTGACCTCAGGAGTGACTTTAGTACTGAGTTAAAAGGGTGTCCGGGGGCCATACTCTCAGGGTTTCTCCAGTCTCTGCCAGACCAGTAAATCTGGTCTTTTTTCCGAGTTTGAATTTCATCCTACATTTTTCTCCCACTCTTTCTAGGACTCTCTACTGTGATCCCTGTCAGAGCAGTCAGTGGTGGTAGCCGAGCACGGTCTAGTTGTGCTGGACTCAGTCTAGTGGAGGCTGTGGTAGCTGTGGTCCATTAGTCCTTTAGACTAATCTTTCCCTTGTGTCTTTGGTTTTCTTCATTCTCCCTTGCTCCAGATGGGGTGGGACCAGTGGAGTATCTTAGATGGCCGCTCACAGGCTTTTAAGACC
Organism: Trichechus manatus latirostris; assembly: GCF_000243295.1. Classification (NCBI taxonomy): domain Eukaryota; kingdom Metazoa; phylum Chordata; class Mammalia; order Sirenia; family Trichechidae; genus Trichechus; species Trichechus manatus. The sequence goes on from NW_004444074.1 coordinate 710,316, forward strand.
CCAGACAAGCTTTTTTTTTTTTTTAAATTGTGCTTTAAGTGAAAGTTTACAGTTCAAGTCAGTTTCTCATACAAAAGTTTACACACACATTGCTATGTGACCCTAGCTGCTTTCCCTATATGTGACAGCACACTCCTCCTTTCTACCCTGGATTTCCTGTGTCCATTCAACCAGCTCCTGTCCCTTTTTGCCTTCTCATCTTGCCTCTGGACAGGAGCTGCCCATTTAGTTTCATGCATCTACTTGAGCCAAGAAGCACTCTCTTCAATCATTTCACGTCACATAGTCCAAGTCTAATCTTTGTCTGAAGCATTGGCTTTGGGGATGGTTTCAGTTCTGGGCTAACAGAGAGTCCGGGGGCCATGTCTCCCATGGTCCCTCCAGTCTCAGTCAGACCGTTAAGTCTACTAGAATTTGAGTTCTGCACCCCAGTTTTCTCCTGCTCCATCAGGGACTCTTTGTTGTATTCCTTGTCAGGCTGGTCATTGGTGGTAGCTGGGCACCATCTAGTTCTTCTGGTCCTAGGCTGATGGAGTACCCAGACAAGCTTTTAAGACCCCAAACATTTTCTTTATGAACTATGTTATGCCAGTTGAGCTAGATGTCCCCAAGACCATGGTTCCAGCCCTCAGTCCCCTAACTCAATCCCTATGGGAGTTTGGATGTGTCTGTGAAGCTTCTATGACTTTGCCTTGGTCAAGTTGTGCCAACTTCTCCAGTATTGTGTACTGTCTTACTCTTCACCAAAGTTACCATTTATCAGCTATCTAGTTAGTGTTTTTTCCTCCCCACCTCCCCCTCCTTCATAACCATTAAAGATTTTTTCTTTCTGTGTGTAAACCTTTTCATGAATTTTTATAATTGTGGTCTCATACGGTATTTGTCCTATTGTGATTGACTTATTTCATTCAGCATAATGGCCTCCAGATTCATCCGTGTTGTGAGATGTTTCACAGATTCATCGTTATTCTTTATCATTGTGTAGTATTCTATTCTGTGTATGTACCATAGTTTGTTTATCCATTCATCTTTTGATGGGCACTTAGGCTACTTCCGTCTTTTTACTATTGTGAATAATGCTTCAATGAACATGGGTGTGCATATGTCTATTCGTGTGGCAGCTCTTATTTCTCTAGGATATATTCTAGGAGTAGGACTGCTGGTTCGTATGGTATTTCTATTTCTAGCTTTTTGGGGAAGCACCATATCGCTTTCCAAAATGGTTGTACCATTTAGCATTCCCACCAGCACTGCATAAGAGTTCCAATCTCCTCACAGCCTCTCCAACATGTGTTATTTTCTGTTTTTTTGATTCGTGTCAGTAACGTTGGGGTAAGATATTATCTCATTGTGGTTTTGATTTGCATTTCTCTAAAGGCTAGTGATTGGGAGGCGCCTGAATGTCTTCTTTGGTGAAGTGTCTGTTCACATCCTTTGCCCATTTTTTTACTGGATTATTTGTCTCTTTTTCTTGTAGAGGTGTTGGATTTTCCTACAGATTTTAGAGATTAGACCTTTGTTGCATATGTCATAGCCAAAAATTTTTTCCCCGTCTCTAAGTTCTCTTTTTGCTCCTTTGGTGAAGTCTTTTGATGGGCTTAAGTGTTTAATTTTTAGAAGATCCCAGTTATCTAGCTTATCTTCTGGGGTTTGTGTATTGTTAGTTATGATTTGTATCCTATTTATGCTGTGTTTTAGGGCCTGTAGCATTGACCCCATTTTTTCTTCCATGATCTCTGTAGTTTTTGGGTTTAATTTTAGGTCTTTGATCCATTTTGAATTAGTTGTTGTGTGGGCCCTTTTTAATCTTTTTCTAATTTGATATTTTTCAGCATTCAAGAGTATTGATAACCTTCCTCTCTTTCAAACCCGTTCCACCTTGTATTTTGTGACACCTCTCTTGGTTTCTTTAATTGCTCTTTTTCATTCTTTTTATTGGTTGCTCTTCCTATGCTTGACCCTTTAATGCTGACATTTCTTAGATTTTATCCTTGGTCTTCTTCTCTTCATAATCATATTCATTCCTGTGGCTTCAACTAGTACCAATATATTTATGACTCCCAACATTTTTTCCCCCAGATCAGACCTCTTTCTTGAGCTCTAAACCCATATTTCCACCTTTTATGGGACAGCACATCCTGCATAGCTCACAGACAGCTCAGACTTAAAATGCCCAAAGCCAAATATATTATTAGCTTCTCTTTAAAATCTGCTTCTCCTTCTTTATTACCAGTCTAAGAGCAGGCACCACCATCCATCCACTTAACTGGGAGTCATTCTAGACTTGTTTTCCTTTCATTCAAATTAACTCAATCAAGACATTCTGTTGATTCTACCTCTTAATTATGTCCCAAATCCACTCACTCCTCTTCACCTCCACTGCTGGTGCCTCACTTTAGCTCCATATTATTTCTTGGATGAACTGTTCTAATAATTCCTAGCTGGACTTCCTGCTTGAAGTCTTGCCATCTTCCAAGCCATTCGAGACAATACTATGAAGGAGATCATACTTAAAAAAAAATGTTTTTATTTTTATAAGAACAGAAATTTATTGTCTCACAGTTCTGGGGGCTAAAAACCAGTTGCCAGTGAGTCAACTCCAACTCATGGTGACCCCATGTATGTCAGAGCAGAATTGTGCTCCACAGAGTTTTATTTTTTTATAATTTATTTCCATTGTTCAGAATATACACAGCAGAACATACACCAGTTCAACAGTTTCTTCATATACAATTCAGTGACATTGATCAACATGTTCTGTTGATCAACACCCTCGTTTTCTGAGTTGTACCTCCCTCATTAACATAAACTCACTGCCCTCTAAGCTTCCTATCTAATCTTTCCAGTTGCTGTTGTCAGTTTGATCCCATATAGGTAGATCTTAAAAGAACACAATGCTCAAGGCAGGCATTTTTACTAGTTAAGCTAAACCATTGTTTGGCTTTAAGATCTCAGGGGACATTTTTGGTTTAAGGTTTAAGGCTTAAAGATTACCTCAGGGCAATAGTTTCTGGAGTCAAGGAGACCACTCTAATTATGCCCTGTCTCTGTTCAAAATCCTTCAGGTGTTACCATTCCCTAAAGTATAAAAACCAAATGCTTTACCATGGCACGCAAAGTCTGCCATGGTCTACCCTCTGCCTATATTTCCAGGCTCATCTCCTGCTATACCTACATACTTACCTTCCACTCTATCCATGGAGCAGATCCATGTTTTGGGGAGCCTGAAGCTTATGAAATTTGGAGATCCTTTTAAAGAAAAAGAATGCAAATATATCTTACCTTTCCAAATTTTATAAAAACATATGGCCATGTGAACACATTGGTGGGCCCCTTCAAGGGCCTTGGAAGGGGCCCTGGTAGTGAGGTAGCATGAATCTTAACCTTCCGATTCTACCCTTAACAAATTATTTGTAGTATGCAGAACATTAAGCACTCTTTACTTCTCCCTGCTTTTGCAAATGCTGTTCCCTCTGCTTGGAATGCTATCCCTTACTTTCTCCAGAAAATTTATTCTTTAAAAAAAAAATTATATATATATATATAAATATAACAACTTTATTGAGATATAATTCACATATCATACAATTCACCTATTTAAAGGATATAATTCAATGATTTTTAATATATTCACAGAGTTGCGCAAGCATCACAACAATCATTTTTAGAACATTTTCATCACCCCAAAAGAAACCCTGAACCCATTAGCTATCACTTCTCATTTTCCCCAATTCTCCCTAGCCCTAGGCAACCACTATTCTATTTTCCATCTCTATAGATTTGTCTGTTCTCGACATTATATATAAATGGAGTCATACAATATGTGGTATTTTGTGACTGGCTTCTTTCACTTAGCATAATGTTTTCAAGGCTCATCCATGTTGTAGCATGTATCAGAACTTCATTCCTTTTTATTGCCAAATAATATTCCATTGTATGGATATATAACATTTTATTTTCCGTTCATCAGTTGACAGACATTTGGGTTGTCTCCATACTTTAGCCATTGTGAATAATGCTGCTATGAACATTTGTATATAAGTTTTTGTGTAGGCCTATGTTTTCATTTCTCTTGGGTATTTACCTAGAAGTGGAATTGCTGGATCATATGGTAAAAGTTTTTGTGTGGGACTATGTTTTCATTTCTCTTGGGTATTTACCTAGGAGTAGAATTGCTGGATCATATGGTAACTCTATGTTTAATCATTTGAGGAATTGCAAGACTGTTTTTCAAAGCGGCTGCACCATTTTACATTCTTACCAGCAGTATATGGGGGTTCTGATTTCTCCATATTATCACCAACACTTGTTGTTATCTATTTTTTTTATTATAGCCATCCTAGTGGTTATGAAATGGTATCTCATTGTAGTTTTGATTTGTATTTCTCTGATGGCTAATTATGTTGAGTACCTTTTCATGTGCTTTTTGGGCATATCTTCTATGGAGAAATGTCTATAAGATCATTTGGCTGTTTTTTAATTGGGTTACTTGTCTTTTTATTGTTGAGTTGTAAAAGTTCTTTATATATTGTGGATACAAGACCCTTATCAGATATATGATTTGCGAACTATTTCTCCCAGTCTGTGGATTGTCTTTCCTCTTTCTTGATGACTTCCATTGAAACACAAGCATTTAAAATTTTGATTAAGTCCAATTCATCTATTTTTTCTTTTGTGCTTGAGCTTTTGGTATCATATCTAAGATGGCTTTGCCTAACTCAAGGTCCCAAAGATGTCCTGGTATACTTTCTTCTAAAGTTTCCTAGTTTTAGTAAATTTTGACTAAATGTTTGTGTATACTGTTAGGAAGGGGTCCATTTCATTCTTTTGCACTTGATACCCAGTTGTCCCAGTACCACCTCATTGAATTGTCTTGGCACCTGTTATGGATTGAATTGTATTCCCAAAAATGTGTACCAATTTTGCTAGGCCATGATTCCCAGCATTGTGTGATTGTCCACCATTTTGTCATCTGATGTGATTTTCCTATGTACTGTAAATCTTGCGTCATCTATGATGTTAATGAGGCAGGATTAGAGGCAGTTACGTTAATGAGGCAGATTCAATCTACAAGATTACGTTGAGTCAAGATTGAGTCAGTCTCTTTTGAGATATAAAAGACAGAAGTGATCAGAAAGACAAGCGGACCTCCTACCACCAAGAATGCAGAACCAGGAGGGAGGTGTGTCCTTTGGACTTGTGATCCCTGCTCTGAGAAGCTCCTAGGACAGATGAAGATTGATGACAAGGACCTTCCCCTAGAGCTGACAGAGCAAGAAAGCCTTCCCCTGGAGTTGGTACCCTGAATTCGGACTTCTAGCCTTCTAGACTGTGAGAGAATAAATTTCTCTTTGTTAAAGCCATCCACTTGTTATATTTCTGTTATAGCAACAGGAGATAAATAAGACAGCACCCTTGTCAAAATCAATTGACCCTAAATATGAAAGTTTATTTCTAGACTCTTCCATTCTATTCATTAATCTTATGCTAGTACCACATGGACCTGATCATATTTATTTTTAAGCAGCACCTCAGGAACCTTTCCAATTTCCCTTTCCTCTAGTCACAAAGAGAGTTAGGTGCTCCTTATTCTCTTCTCCACAGTAACTTGTGTTTACTTATATTAGAGCACCCACTCCCTCATCATGGTAAAGCCACTTGCTTCTTGTCTGCTCCCCCATGAAACTGCAAACTCTTTGAGGGCAGGGATTTTCCTTTGAATCCTCTTAATCCAGCACAGAGCCAGTCACATAACAACGTCTGTACGTGTTTACTGAATTAAAAAAAAAAAAGATTTTATAAGCTATGTGGCATAATTATTTTTTAGAAATTACTTTAACATTTTATAATTACATCTTTCTTGTGATATATGGTCAGCCAAATATTTTTTATTTATTTGATGCTAAGTGCTCAGTCAGAAATGCAATCTGTTATTGTTTTTATGAGAAAATATAGACCACTTCACGATAATCTGGTACCAAAATAGGAACTGCTAACTAATCAATAAATCAATGAACAAGAATTTATTAAGCATTTACTATGTAAAGACTGATGTCCTAGGTACTGAGTAGAATGTAAATAGTTTTAAAGGTATATACCAGTACCTGCCATCAGGAAACTTGCAGACCAATTGAGCAAATAAGACATACAATAACCTAGTGCAGCCTGTGATGATAAGAATGAGATATTTTATTTTTAGCCTTACCTTGACTCTCTCACTCTTTTTGGCTTCCTCTGCCTTGATTCTCTGATCCATAAAGGAAGAAAAGAAAATATCTGGGGGTAAATCTGAAACACAACCAGCTTCTCAGGAGGTTCTGTGGAATAGACATGAACTTATTTTAAGCTATTATCTAGTCTTACCTTGACCGAGACCTCTGGAGCAGGCTGGAAAAAGACTAGAGTTTGGGTGACTTTGTTTCATAGGATTTGCCTAAGTAGACCCTAAATCTAAAAACTGTCATCTTCAGTAGATGTGTCGATCATTGCTTTCTCACCCATACCCCATTTTTAGTGAACCTGATCTTCCCATGTTCCCTAGAAGAGATGGAGACCTGAAGCAAGCTAGACCAATCAGATTCCCTCCCTGGGAATTTGGAATTGAGAAGCGGAGAGACTGAGGTAACTAGAGGACAGTGCATGCCTGAACAAAAAGATACCGTAGAGTCTGGGCTATGATAAATAAAAACCATGTGCAGGCTGAAGCTTAGGGGATGCAAGGAGGTTTATCTGCAGAAGAAATGGAGGCAATAGACTATGAAGTGCTAGGAGAGGTGAAAGGAGAAGGCTGGGTACCCATCTTCTGGCTTAGTCCCCATGTGGCCTGGCTGTACTCTATTTTCTGTCTTTGATTGTTTATGAGATTATCTTTTTAGTCTTTAAAAATAAACAAACAGGAAGACGAACAAAACTTCTTACCTGAGCAGTCTGAAATAATTTCTCTTTCTTGCAACTAAACATGCCTTGATTAGCTAACCATTCATAGTTTGTACTATTCCTAGCTGGTAATATTTAATTTTATGTGGTAGTACTTGTCTTTTGCTTCTTTGATATCATGAATCTGTTCACTTATCTCCATTTCCATTGCTACTACCCTAGACCGAAGCCTCATCATCTTTCACCAGGATTGTTATAATAGCCTGCTCATTGGTCTCCTTACTTCTACTCTTACCCAATCCGTTTGCCACATTGTAGTCAGAGTAAACTTTAAAGACATGAATCAAACCATACTACTTCTCTGCTTAAAATCCTTAATGGCCTCTACTGCTTTAAAATGAAATCTAAGCCTCCTTATATAACTTAAAAGGAACTACATGATCCAGCCTCTGCTTCCCTTTCCAGTCACATCATATATCACTCTCTTCCTCAATCATTATCTTCAGGCATCGAAGTATACTTTTTGTTCTTTGAACATTCTAAATCCTTTCCTGCCTGGAATGCACTTCATTGGTTTTAAAAGGCTACTCTTGTCTTTTAGGTCTCAGTTCATGTCACTCAGTCAAAGTGGCTTTCCTTTAACACAGTGGTTCTCAATTAGGGGTGACTTTGCCCCCAAGTGGACATTTGGTAATGTCTAGAAACATTTTTTATTGTCACAACTGGGCCTCTCGCAACAAAGAATTAACCGGTTATTGTCGAGTCAATTCCAACTCATGGTGACTCCATGTGTGTCAAAGCAGGACTGTCCGGGATTGAATTGTGTCCAAAAATATGTGTCAACTTGGCTAGGCCATGATTCAAAGTAATGTGTGGTTATCCTCCCTTTTGTGATCTGATGTAATTATCCTATGTGTTGTAAATCCTAGCCTCTATGCCTGTGGTTATGATCCTATTTGGGAGTGAGCTGTCTGTTATGTTAATGAGGCAGGACACAATCTACAAGATTAGGTTGTATCTTGAGTCAGTCTCTTTTGATACATAAAAGAGAGAAGCAAACGGAGAGGAGAGGGACCTCATTACCACCAAGCAAAAAGAGCCAGGAGCGGAGTGCATCCTTTGGACCCAGGGTCCCTGTGCTGAGAAGCTCCTAGATCAGGGGACGATTGATGACAAAGACCTTCCCCCAGAGCCCACAGAGAAAGAAAGCTCTCCTCTGGAGCTGGTGCCCTCAATTCAGACTTCTAACCTCCTAAACTGTAAGAGAATACATTTCTGTTTGTTAAAACCATCCACTGGTTGTATTTCTGTTACTGCAGCACTAGATAACTACTATAAGAATTGTGCTCTATAAGGTTTTAAGTGGCTGATTTTTCAATGGTAGATCACCAGGACTTTATTCAAATGTGCCCCTGGGTGGACTTGAACCTCCAGCCTTTGGGTTAGCAGCCCAGCATATAACTGTTTGCACCACCTAGGGTCAACGTAACAAAAAATTATCCAACCCAAAACGTCAATAATGTAGAAGTTGAAAAACCCTACTAATAGCACTTTAAATAAACATTCTACTTAAAGTGGTTGTATTTCATTGCCTTGTTTATTTCTTTCATAGCATTTATCATAATCTGGATTTGCCTTATTTATTTCTTTGATAATTCTCTGTATATCCCACAAAAATATAAGCTACATGAATTCCAGATTCGCATTTGCCTTATTCGGTGCTGAGTGAATGAATGAATTCCATGCCATAGAACTACTCAATATACTTTTCCCACTAATTTAAGGTTTTATTTTACAAATTAATTAATTTTCAACAAAACACGTACTTTTATTAATTTATTCGGCCAATATTTTTTGAGCTCCAACTAGGTGTCAAGCACTGAGCGAGATGCTCGGTATATAATAAAGAACAAGATATGACCCTTGGTCTCAAAGTGCTTGTAAATCAAGGGTGGTGAGCAAGGGATATATAAGTAGAAAGACATTTATAGTTTGGAATGCGAAGAAGAATCAAAGAGAATACGTGGTCTCTTTGCTCTTAAAGGGCTTACACTCTATTGGGGGGATGAAAGACGCACATAAATAATGATAAATACCAGAAAAGAATACTGTTTTTCAAAAAAGCATGATCTCTACTAGCTTTGAAAATTAGAGAAGGCCTTGTGGAAGAGGTGCTATTTGATTTGAGGTATACAGGAGGACAGATGAGAGTTTGATAAAATAGGAGGAAATGGAAAGAAAGGGAGAGAGTATTCCAGGCAGAAAGAATGGCAAGATCCAAAGTACAGAAGTATGTGTGCCAGGAACAAGTAGACGTGTTTGGCTAAAAGCACAGGAGACCAGTGAGAGCTTAGACTGGAAAAGGAGATTGGGTCCACACTGAATATAAATGACCCAAATCTTGCCCACATTTCCTATAATTTAGAACAGCACTTCCCTCTATGCACACAGGCAAAGGGATGCTTGGAGAAATTTGGTGACTCAGCAAGTCATTAGTAGACCAGTATTATTATGGCTGTCAGGATTCTTGGAAGGTCCTTGGCTTACCAGACCTCCCAGGAACTCTGTATAATGACACTCAAGAAGGGACAGAGTTCCTGATAATAATAGGGACAGTTCCTTTCTCAGTGTAAGCACAAACAATACATTACCAGATTTTATTTTGGGGGGAAAAAAGGCTCAGAAAGGAGTATTTTCTCTCATCCAAAGTACGATAGGAGGAGAAACCCCGAGAGTATGGCCCCCAGACACCCTTTTAGCTCAGTGGTGAAGTCATCTCCGAGGTTCACCGTTCAGCCTGGGAGTGGACAGCCCCATAAAACCAAAAGGGACTAATGAGGTACAGCAGTCCAGGGTCAAGGGCCAGAAGGCAGAAGGGGACAAGGAAGCTGGTGATAGGGAAGCCAAGGTTCAGTAAGGATAGTGTTGATGGGTTGTGAGGTTGTTAACCAGTGTCATAGGGCAACATGTGTACTAAATGTTAAATGAGAAACTATTTTGTTCTGTAAGCCTTCATCTAAAGTGAGAATAGCAGCACAATTGGAAGAGTGTAGTCGATGTCACCGAACTGTGCATGTAGAAATTTTTGAAATGGTGTATCTTTGGCTATGTGTATTTTCACCAAAAAAAAAAAGGTTGAGAAGGGAGAGGGTTGACATGTTGTGGGGTTGTTAACCAGTGTCATAAAACAATATGTGTACTACTGTTTCATGAGAAACTATTTGTTCTGTAAGCCTTCACCTGAAGTACAATAAAAATAAAATAAAATAAAATAAAATAAAAATTAAAAACAAAAAACAAAAATAACAAATTATGACAGGAACGGGTGTACAGTAATGCAGGGAGGATGAGAAAACAGGAGGGAGACCAAATAATGGAAAGAATAGGTCAGCTTGTTTGAGAAACAAGCCTTTGCTGAAGTATTTATTTGCAAAATTCAGGTTGCCATAGCAATTGGATGCTGCTCTTTCCACTGTTCCCTCTTTTATCCTTTGCATGGCCTTTAAAGAAGTCATTTCCCAGGCAGATGTAAACCTTGACGTTTGTCTTAAAGAAAATTTTTGGAACATTTCTTTCCACTGGGTTTTCCTTTTCCCTTTTCACAGTCCAAATCCAGCCACCCTCCTGGGAACTGGGTGGTGTTGGCCATTTTGGGAGCAGGACCTTAGGATCAGAGGAGCATTATCAAGCTTGATCTGCATGGAAATGCCTCTGCAGCATCCCAGCATATAGGTAAGTGATAAGTGTAGGGGTTAAGTAAAGTGTAAATGGCTTAAAGGAAATGTTGACGGTTCCAATTCATCCAGAGGTACCTTGGAAGAAAAGACTGGTGATCTACTTCTGAAGAAACAGCCATTGAAAACTGCATCCCACTTTGGTGAGTGGCATCCAGGGTCTTAAAATCTAGCAAGCGGCCATCTAAGATGCATCAATTGGTCCCAACCCACCTGGAGCAAAGGAGAATGAAGAACACCAAGGACACAAAGAAAGTATTAGCCCAAGAGACAGAAAGGGCCACGTAAACCAGAGACTTCATCAGCCTGAGACCAGAAGAACTAGATGGTGCCTGGCTACCACCAATGACTGTCCTGACAGGGAACACAACAGAGAGTCCCTGATGAAGCAGGAGAAAATTGGGGTGCAGAACTCAAATTCTACTAAAAAGATCAGACTTAATGGTCTCATTGAGACTGGAGGGACCCTGGAAGACATGGCCCCCGGCCTCTCTGTTAGCCCAAAACTAAAACCATTCCCAAGGCCAACTCTTCAGACAAAGATTAGACTGGACTATGGGACATAAAATGATACTCGTTAAAAGTTTGCTTCTTGGCCCAAGTAGATACATGAGACTAAACGGGCAGCTTCTGTCTAGAGGCAAGATGAGAAGGCAGAGAGGGTCAGGAGCTGGTTGAATGGACGTGGGATATCTGGGGTGGAAAGGAGGAGTGTACTGTCACAGTATAGCAGAACAACTAGGGTCACATAACAATTTATGCATAAATTTTTGTATGAGAGACTAACTTGAATTGTAAACTTTCACTTAAAGCACAACAATAAAAAAAAAAAAAAAGAAAACCCTATGGAGCACAGGTCTACTTGGACACGTATCGAGTTGCCATGAGTCAGAATCAACTCCACAGCAACTGGTAAATGGCTTTTTAAAAAATCTGGCTTTCAGGTTATAGACAGTATAGTCAAAATTTTCTGAACCACAGGATGAGAATTACCGCCTATTGGGAGGGAGCAATAATGATTATGAGCATCATACTACCTTATTCCACTGGATCCTCACAACAACACTGTGAGCCAATCAGAGCTAATATTTAGTGATTACTTTGTGTCAGGCATGTGCTCTGACTCTGTGTTATCTCATCTAAGCCCTCACAACAACCTTTGCTGTATTTATTTTCCTTACTTAAAAACTGAGAAAAAAAAACCCATAAAGTTACAAATTATTGAACACATAATATGTGCCAAAGCACTTTGCTAAGCACTTGATATACACGTTTTCCCACAACAAATCTATGAAGCAGATCTGTATTTTACTGAGGCTAAACCGAGAGATTAAGTAACTTGCCCAAGGACTACACGGCTAAGAAGAAAAAGCAGGATTCAAAGCTACTCTTCATGATTCCAAAGCTCTTGCGCTTAAGCACTCCAGAAATAGAAATGAAAATTCAGAGAGTTTAAGAGACTTGCTCAAGGTTTCACAGCCAGCAGGTTGCAGACGGATATCTGAATCCAGAATTGAAAGGCTGACATTTTACAATAAGAAAAAGAATGGAAAATAATTTAGTCCTCTCATCTGAGGCTAATTCTAAAGGCAGGTCAGTCTTACAAGGTTTTATTTCATTGTACTCTTTAAATAATGCTCCTTTGGAAGTCAGTATCTGTAAATCACTAGCCAGACGTTCTGGTATCTGGCTATTAAAATGGTTCTTATTTTAAAGGTGTTTACAATCTATTTCCACTACTTATCTGTCAGTTTGTTGTACTGTGGTGGCTTGCGTGTTACTGTGATGCTGGAAGTTATGTCACCAGGGTCATCCATGATGGACAAGTTTCAGCATAGCTTCCAGACTGAGACAGACTATGAAAAAGGACCTAGTGATCTACTTCTTAAAAAACTGACCAGTGTAAATCTTATACATAGCAGTGGAACATTATCTGATATAGTGCCAGAAGATGAGCCCCTCAGGTTGGAAGGCACTCAGAAGATGACTGGGGAAGAGCTGCCTCCTCAAAGTAGAGTCGACCTTAATGACATGGATAGGGTAAACCTTTTGGGATCTTCATTTGCTGATGTGGCATGACTCAAATGAGAAGAAACAGCTGTAAACATCCATTAATAATCAGAACGTGGAATGTGTGAAGTATGAATCTAGGAAAATTGGAAGTTCTCAAAAATGAAATGGAATGGTTGAAAAAAGATATCCTAGGCATTAGTGAGCTGAAATGGACTGGTATTGGCCATTTTGAATCAGACAATCTTATAATCTTCTATGCTGGGAATGACAAATTGAAGAGGAACGGAGTGGCATTTATCATCAAAAAGAACATATCAAGATCTATCCTGAAGTACAGTGCTGTCAGTGATAGGATAATAGCCATGTATATACAAGGAAGATCAGTTAATACGACTATTATTCAAATTTACACATCAACCACTAATGCCAAAGATGAAGAAATTGAAGATTTTTACCAACTTCTGCAGTCTGAAATTGATCAAACATGCAAAAAAGATGCATTGATAATTACTGGTGATTGGAACGCAAAAGTTGGAAACAAAGAAGAAGGATCAGTATTCAGAAAATATGGTCTTGGTGATAGAAACAATGCCAGAGATCACATGATAGAATTTTGCAAGACCAACTACCTGTTCACTGGAAATACCTTTTTTCAACAACACAAACGGTGACTATACCTGTGGATCTTGCCAGATGGAATACACAGGAATCAAATTGACTACTTCTGTGGAAAGAGACTATGGAGAAGCTGGATATCGGTCAGAACAAGGCCAACGGCCAATTGTGGAACAGACCGTCAATTGCTCATATGCAAGTTCAAACGGAAGCTGAAGAAATTTTAAACAAGTCCATGAGAGCCGAAGTATGACCTCAAGTATATCCCACCTGAATTTAGAGATCATCTCAAGAATAGATTTGATGCATTAAACACTAATGACTGAAGACCAGCGAAATGTGGGATGACATCAAGGACATAATACATGAGGAAAGCAAAAGGTCATTAAGTCAATCACAAAAGGACAAATATTGTATGACCTCACTTATGCAAAAAGACAAGAACAGGCAAATGTATAGAGACCAAAGCTTTATAGTGGTCACCAGTGGTGGTAAAGGGGGGGAAAGGTGGGATCATTGCTTATGGAGTACTGAATTTCAGTTTATGTTGATAAAAAATTGCACTAATTAAGGGTATTGTTGCTGTCAATAAGTTGTATACTTGTAAGAAATTGAATTGGCAAAAGTTGCGTGATAGATATAACAATGACCCAAAAAAAAAAAAAAAAAAAATGAAGAAGAAGCTACTGAGGCTGCTCATGTACAACCAAATATCTCATGGAATTTGGTTTCTTGATTTGGAGGTTTAGGGTCATGGTTTCATGGGACATCCCAGTTAATGGACCTAACATCATGTTTAGTGCTTCTGTTCTACCTCCTAGTTCATTGCCTAGTGCTTGGGGTCTTAACAAGTGGCCATCTAAGATACAACAATTGGTCTCTATTCACCTGAAGCAATAGAGGAAGAAGGAGAGTCAGGAATAGGAGGAGCATATGGAATGTGTGGCTAATTGCCTCCATAAACAACTGCCCCCTTTGCCATGAGACCAGAACACGATGGTGCCTGGCTACCATTACTGAACATTCTGATCAAAGATTCTACAGAAGAATCTGATGAAAAGGGGGGAAATGCAGAAAAGAATTTCCAATTCTCATGGACTCCAGACTTTCTGGAGCCATGGAGGCTGGATGAACCCCTAAAACAATTGCCCTGAGATAATCCTTAAACTTTAAACCAAAAATATCCCCTGAAGTCTTCTTAAAACCAAACAATAGTTTAGCTTAACTAGTAAAAAATGCCTGCCTTGAGCATTGTGCTCTTTTAAGAACTATCTATATGGGATTAAATTGACAACAGCAACCTGAAAGTTTAGACAGGAAACTGAGAGGGCAGTGAGTTTATGTTAATGGGGGACACGAACAACTCGGAAAAAAGAGGGTGAGAACAGTTGCATAACGCGAAGAATGTAATCAATGTCACTGAATTGTACATGTAAAAATTGTTGAATTGGTGTATGTTCTGCTGTGTATATTTTCAACAACAACAAAAATAAAATAAATTATATATAAAATAAATATATATATATATATTTAAGAGCCAGCTATACTTGTAGCACTGTGCTAGGCACTGGGTTTACAGTGGAAAACAAAAGAGACAGGGTCCCTGCTTGCCTAGGGCTGAGAGCTTAGTGGAGAAGACAGACAAATACTTGCATAAATAGACATATAATCACAAATTGCAAAAAGCACAATGGAGCAAAGTGCAGAGTGCTATGAAAGAGAATAGGGGGAGGGAGAATTTAGGATGGGAGGGAGTAGTCAATGATAAGCTCTCCAAGTAAGTGACATTTCAGCAGGGACCCAAAAGATGAGTAAGAGTTAGACGAAGGATGAAGAAGAGTATTCCAGGAAGAGAAAATGGCATATGCTAAGGCCATAAGGTAGGAAAACAGCTTAGAGCCTTGGACGAATTGAAAGAGGACCAGTGCAATCTCTTATGGAAGACATATCTGGGCTCTACTGTTTGTAATCCCGGTGAGAACAGGAGCACAATGCAATGGTCCAATGACTGCACAGATGGCAGCAGCCACAGGTCTTACTCAGGTCTGTCACTTAGCTGTTTAACTTTATTGCTGAGTCTTGTTTCTGCATCTTTGAAATAAGAATATTATGCATTTCCTTCCTGAAACTCTTGCAAAAATTCATTAGATTTCATGTGTAAAATACTTGCCCTTTTTTGAGGTTACATAAGCATATCTGTAAGTGTAATAATCGACACAGTATGGCATTTTTACTATTAAAATGCACTATCTGAGGAAGAAGAGTAGGAGCTCCTCACCAGTTTAGGGAAGTGAAAAGAGAGAACTATATCCACTCATTTGCTATTGTCATTCAGTTCCAGAAGGCTAATTATGATCATGAGCTAGGTCATCTATTTTTGGGAAAGTAAACTATTATTTGCAAGGAAACGGTCTATTTGAAGCTTTCTCAAGAGGAATACAGTGGTTTAGCCCAAGAATTTCAGTGTGAAGTTTCTAGATCTTCATGGCTTACCAACCCTATGAGTTAGGTATTAATGATTTTCATTTTTCAGATGAAGAAATTGAGAATCAGAGAGGGAAAATGACTTGCCCAAGGTCATTCTACCAAGAAGTAGCAGAGATGGGATTCAAACTCAGCTCTGTCCAACTCCAAAGCCAAATGCTTTTAATCACTATTATGTCTTAAAGTATGTTAATAGGAAACTGATTAAACAAATTATAATAGCAAAATGAAACAGAAAATTACATTGTTGTTGTTAGGTGCCGTTGAGTCAGTTCTGACTCATAATGACGCTTTAGGACAGAGTAGAGCTGCCCCATAGGGTTTCCAAGGAGCAGCTGGTGGATTTGAATTGCCAACCTTTTGGTTAGCAGCAGAGCTCTTAACCACCGTGCCACCAGGGTGATGCATAGTGATACTTTAGTGTTACATTCCTGTTATTTAATAAGAGCTACCAAATGAGCATTTACTATGCTAAAGGTGCTATAGGAAGGAACTTTCTATTCATTATCTCACTTGATTATCACAATTACCCTATGAAGGTGCCATCAGAATCCCCATTTGATGGATTAGAAAGTTGAGGCTCAGAGAAGTTATGTAACTTGTTTAAGGTCAGCCAGCAAATAAGAAGAGCAAAGTCTCAAGCTTTTAACTACCATATTATTCTAAATCCAAGAATAGGCATGTGACCAAAAAAAAAACCACAGCAAAAAGAGAGAAATTGGAAAATCTGATAAGTGAAAACTATTAAAAAGGCAAAAATACTAAATCTTTTCAAGCACCTTTAGCATATGACTAAAATGAAGGGTAAGGAAGGGATATACCTATTCAGTGAGAATCTACTTAGTGTGCAGTTAACAGAGACTTTCATAATGTTTTGTTGTTGATCTTTACGTCGAATTCTCCCACTAGATAGAGGGATGAGAAAAAATCACAAGCCCTATGAACGGTAGCATATCTCATCGGTATCCAAAGACTGGAATGACACCATATAAATCTTTGGGGAAGAAATTTGTAATGTATCAAACAAAACAGTCCAGATCGTGGCAAATGTCAAGTCGAAGGCTTAGCTTCTAGTCAGTACATCATTAAGTTTCTACAAACCATGCCAGGCTTAAAGGGTTTAGCTGTCTTCTTCCATAACCTCAAACTTCATTCAACAGGGTATATGTTAGTTTCTCTAGGCAGAGAGCTATTTCTCTTAGGGGAACTGGATCTATCTTAGAAAATCCGTGGATTAAAGATTTCTCTTGACCATCTCAGTTAGGTTGCTTTTGGTTGAAAGTAACAGAAAACTCCAGCTCAAATGATTTAAGCAGTGAAGTAAATCTATTATCCCACATAAGAAGCAGGGAATAGAGTGGTTACGGGGTTGGTTAATTTAGCAGATCACTGGCATTATCGAGGATGCAAACTTTTTCTCTCTTTCTGCTTTGTCATCTTCAGTGTCTTGGCTTTTCTTCTCAGGCTTGTCTCCTCCTGGTTGGAAGGTGGCTGCTGCAGTTCTAGGTGTCACATGTAGACACGACCGCATCAAATAGAAAAAAAGGGGTCATTTCATCTTGTGGGTGTCATTATTATTATTACTAGTTTCACGTTAATTGGTACTTTAATTGCTTAAAATCCAGGCGTTGTCAGTTTCAGAATCCACTGTGATATATAGATTAGTCTTCCCATTTAAATTGGTAAAATTTTATCCAAGAAACGGAATAGATATATATATATTTTTAAAACATGAACCAAGGAATGAGATCTGAAATCAAGAGTGATTTTTGTTTTGGCAACTCCAGACTTGCTTTTTTATATCATGTATCGTTAGCCAGAATTATATCACATGCTCATACCTAAACCATGACTGGCTTAGGCCAATAAAAATTCACCTCCTGGAGGTAGGAAGGACCCAAATACCCATAGCTGTTAGCAACTAAAAATAGGAGGAAGGAATGACAGTTGGGTAGGCAAACAAGAGGATCTGTCACACTGCTGATTCGTGATCATTTCATGTTACCAAACCCATAGGCTAGGGTCAGAAAATATACCGAATGGATATTAACATCCTGTACCTATAATTGTTGTTGTTGTTGGGTGCCACTGAGTTGATTCTGACTCATAGTGACCCCATGTGACAGAGCAGAACTGCCCCGTAGGGTTTTCTTGGCTGTAGTCTTTACAGGAGTAGATTGCCAGGTCTTTCTCCCAAGGAGTGGCTGGTGGGTTTGAACTGCCAATCTTTCGGTTAGCAGTCAATCACTTAACTGTTGCATCACCAGGGCTCTGTGTACCTATGATAGACATCATTAATCAATAAAGGCACTATTTAATGAGTCATTATTCGATACTATATGTTTCCCCTTTTTGGGCAAGAAGAATACAAATTATGTTTTCCCCCTGATCCATTTGGGCATAAGTTGCCGTCATGATGTCCCATCACCCACAAATACTTTAGAGTAGAATTCCTACAAACATGGATATTCTCCTATATAACCACAATACCAAGCCAAAACTAAACCCATTGCCGTTGAGTCAGAATCAGCCTTGGAACCCTATAGGACAGAGTAGCAACCCTATAAGACAGAGTAGAACAACCCCATAGGGTTTCCAAGGCTGTAATCTTTACAGAAACAGACTGCCACATCTTTCGCCCACACTGCGGCTAGTAGGTTCAAACCGCTGACCTCTTGGTTAGCATCCAAGCGCTTAACCAATGTGCCACCAAGGCTCCTATAACCACAATACAGCCATCAAAATCAAGAAATTAACACTGATAAATTACTACCACCTAATCCGCAAAATGTATTCAAGTTTTACCCATTGTCCCAAGAATATTCTTTGTAGTCATTGGATCTAATCCAAGATCATGTGTCTCATTTACCTGTACCTTTCAATCTTGAATAATAGTTTCTCAGTCTTTCCTTGATTTTCATGACCTTGACACTCTTGAAGATTACAGGCCAGTTATTTTGCAGAATACCGTCCAGTTTGGGTTTATCTGATGTTTACTCATTATATTAAGGTTACACATTTTTGGCAGGATTATCACAGAAGTGATGGTGCATTCTTATTGTGTCCTATTAGGTGGTACACAACTTCAATTTGTCCCATTACTAGCTATTGATTTTGTTTTTGGTTTGTGACTTTGGAGAGATCTCATCTGTTACAGAGTAGAACTGTCCATAGGGTTTTCTTGGCTGTAATCTTTACAGAAGCAGATAGTTAGGCCTGTTTCTTCCATGGTGACACTGGGTGTGTTCAGACTGCCATCCTTTTGGTTACCAGCTGAATGCAAACCATTTGCGCCACCCTGGGACCTTTCCCATTACTGGTCATGTTAACTTTGATCACTTGATTAAGGTGGTATCTGCCAGGTTTCTCAACTGTAAAGTTACTCTTTTTCACTTTGTAATTATTAATTATTTTGCAGGGGAAGTATTTTGAAACTGTAAATATCCTGCTCCTCATCAAATTTTCACCCACTAGTTTTAGCATCCATGATGGTTCTTGGCTGGAGTCCTGGTGGCACAGTGGTTAACAGCTACAGCAAGCTACGGCTGCTAACCAAAAGGTCGGCAGTTCAAATCCACCAGCTGCTCCTTGGAAACCCTGTGGGGCAGTTCTACTCTGTCCTATAGGGTCGCTATGAGTCAGAATCGACTCAATGGCAATGGGTTTGGTTTTTGGTTTTACGATGGCTGCTAAATAGTGGTTTTCTAATTCCAACATTCTTTCTACATGTATTGGTTAGCATTGTCTGTAAAAAAAAATCTGTCTAGTCTTCCCATTTGTTTGTTATTTTATTTATTTATATCAGTATGGGCTCATGGGTTCCTATTTTATATAATCCATTAGTATCATTATTTACCACCATCCTTCTGTCAATTTGTCATACTGTGGTGGTGTGGGTGTTGCTATGATGCTGGAAGCTATGCCACTGGTATTTCAAATACCAGCAAGGTCATCTATGATACATAGGTTTCAGTGGAGTTTCCAGACTAAGACTAGAAAGAAAGGCCTGGTGATCTGCTTCCGAAAATTTGCCAACAAAAACCCTATGGATCACAGAATACTGTCTGAGACTTCAATTTGCCTACTTTGGGTGTGTCATCAGGAAGGACTAATTGCTCTAAAAGGACACAGTGTTTGGTAAAGTGGAGGGTCAGCAAAGGTGAGGAAAACCCTCCATGAGATGAATTGGCACAGTGGCTGCAAGCGTGGCCTCAAACATACCAACAATCATGAGGATGGCACAGGACGAGGCAACATTTCCTTTGGTTTACATATGGGTTCACCATAAGTTGGAGCTGGCTCAACAGCAGCTAACAACAACAATCATTATTTATTTTGATGCTCTGATTGTCTCCAGTTTTTCTTCCATGTCCTTTGACCTGATTCTTTGATTATTACCTTACGTTTTGATACAAAAAGATGTTGCAAGCTTATCTAATACTTTCCATATCTCAGCCCTGGAATAAGCTATTTCTCCAAGAATCCCTGATATTTTTTAACAGAGAATATTATTTAGAAATCAAGATATAGGCACTTAATGTGCTCATTGCTATTGGTTCGTTGTTGTTCCTAGGCCCCTTAGGAGTTAAGAAATATATATATATACATATATATGTATGTATATTGTGTAATAGTGGTAGTTGTAATAGCATCAGAACCTGTCTAACTTCAGGGGGGATAATGAGTAGGATCAGCTCAAAGCTGATTCCCATGAGGTGGAGGTCAGACATACCTCCACCCTCCAACCTTTTTACCAATTCTGACACCAGCCATCCCCCACAACGGCACTCTCTACTTCTCTTCTGGGTTCGATAATCCATTGCAATGGCCACAGAGAACTCACAGACCATACTTACAGTTAAGTGGTTTATTAAGGAAGTAACATGGTACAACTCAGGATAAGGATCAGGAAGCATATAGGCAAAGTCTCCCTTCTTTAGTGCAGGACAGCTCTCTCAGCTCCTCTTGCCTGTGCAGGCCTCCTCTCAGCCCCTCAGGACAGGCTTCCTCTTGGCTCCCTCAAGACAGGCTCCTCTTGGCCCTGCCATCTGTCACCACCAACTCTGCTGTAGGGCCCCATCCTAACCTGTTGCTGTCTTCACTGTTCCAGCCCTTGACCTGAGTAACAGCTCTTTTAGGAGGTTCCTTGCCTCATTTTTCTCTGCATTTCTCTCTTTCTTCCTTCTGCTTTTGTCTGACTCCTGTATGAAAAACCTCTGTGGGGTTGGCTGCATATATACACAAACTCCTGGTCAATTTCAAAGCATGGCCCTCTCACCAGGGCCATGAACTGACCAGTCCTCTCTCAGTAGGCCACAAATACGTCATTTGCATAGTCTATTGACCAATCCCTGCAAGGTGCATACCAGTCACAGAGCAGGCTTCAGCCCAGGACCAGACAAAAAGTATCAAACCACAAATTGTTTACAGCTTACCTAGAAAATGTCGATCAACCTGGACAAAAGTTATAAACCCTCAAGGGTAGTAAACTAGGGCAAAGCCTCAGGGCTTAGGGGAAAAAAATCTCTCAAGCTGTTTTTCCAAAGAACCAAGGCAAAAAGACCACGTAAAGGAGCTCATTTCACTGTATATATATGTATATACACACATACATTTACATCTATATTCTTAAAAATATCTATCTCTATATTTTAAACCATGAATTCACACTGATAACTCCAATTCTAACATAATGCTAGATGACTCATTCTAGTTTTCTTCCTTTCTGTATTGGTAACTCCCACAGTAAAAAACAACAACGAAATATCCTCAATATTTACTTACTGAATCAATTCTTCCACATTCCCAAAAGTAACTAATCTCCTACATCCATGCTGCTCCCCTACCCCACCCATGGAAACACTCTTCTCACCCCTGTCACATTCCAATACTAGGTCCCCACTTACCTCCTATACTGGCACTCTTCCCTTATTGGAGCTCCAACACTCTGATCCAGTTGACATTCCTTGCTCCAGCCTTCATCCCTTGCTCAGCACTTTTTTTGGCCCCACCTAAGGGCGTGGAGGAGCCCTGGTGGCACAGTGGTTAAGCATTAGGTTGCTAACCAAAAGGTCGGCAGTTTGAATCCACCAGCTGCGCCTTAGAAACCTTATGGGGTAGTTCTACACTGTCCTATAGGGTCGCTATGAGTCGGAATCAACTCAACAGCAATGGGTTTTGTTTTGCTTTGTTTTAATGGCTTGGAAGAAGTATAGACAGAAAGCTCCTTAGAAGTGAGGTTGGCGAGACTTCTTCTCACTTACTTTGGATATGTTATCAGGAGTGACCAGTCCCTGGAGAAGGACATCATGCTTGGTAAAGTAGAGGGTCAGTGAAAAAGAGGAAGACCCTCAAC
>NW_004444074.1:732492-767821 GCF_000243295.1 Trichechus manatus latirostris
TATCAGGAGTGACCAGTCCCTGGAGAAGGACATCATGCTTGGTAAAGTAGAGGGTCAGTGAAAAAGAGGAAGACCCTCAACGAGATGGATTGACACAGTGACTGCAACCATGGGCTCAAACATAGCAACGATTGTGAGGATGGTGCAGGATGGGGCAACTTTTCTTTCTGTTATACATAGGGTTTCTATGAGTCAGAGGCGACAGGACGGCACCTAACACTAACAACAACAATGGCTTTTGGACTAAATTATTCAGGAAGAGAGGGATGCAGGAGGGCCTACAGGCAAGCAAGAAGGCAGTCAGGCAGATAGGCAGGAAGGCTCTTTTACCTTTGGAGAAAACTTTTAGGAGATGATACCGTAATCCAAAAGAGCAACTCTAAAACTGAAAACTGTTGGATGCTGTGACAGACTAATGGAGAATATATTCTGGAGTCAGCAGACCCTCAAGACAATTTTTAAATTATACAATAAGTATAAATACTTACAGTTTAACATGAATTAGGTTTTCTTCTAAATATTTATTTATTTTTTAATTAAAATAAATCACACCACTTAAACTAGAGCCTTGCTACTCAGACTGTGGTCCACAGACCAAAAGCACCAGCATCATCTGGGATCTAGTCAGAAATGCAGAAGATTCCCAGTCTCCACCCTTTTATTGTTGTTGTTAGTTGTCTGTGGGTCATTCTGACTCATGGTGACCCCACCCTAGACCTATTGAATCAGAATCTGCATTTTAACAAGATGCCGCGTGTGAATTATATACAGATGAAATTTGAAAAGCACTGAGTTATAACATTTAGTTAATAGCAAAATCCACTAAGAGGCAGTTAGTAAAAGTTTATAGCCTCTAGCCTCAGAAGATGAAAGTAAATATTCCATCCTATCTCACCTCTTATACTATTATTTTTATTCTCTCATTTTCTTATTCCCTTCATATCTGCCTGCCTCCCTCCCTCTCCTCTCATTTTTTAAAAGTTATTTACTGTGCTTAAAGTGACAGTTTACAGAGTAAATTAGTTTCTCATTAAACAGTTAATACACAGATTGGTTTGTAACTTTGGTTGCCAATCCTGAGATGTGTCACACTCTCCCCTTCTCCATCTCGGGTTCCCTGTTTGCATTCATCTAGTTTTCCTGTTCCATCTTGCCTTCTCATCTTTGCTTTTGGGCTGGTGTGCCCATTAGTCTCGTATACGTGATTGAACAATGAAGCACGTTCCTCACGTGTGTTATCGTTGACCCTATAGAACTGTCTAATCTTTGGCTGAAGGGTAAACCTCAGGAGGGACTTCAGTGCTGAGTTAAAAGGGTGTGCGGTGGCCATACTCTTGGGGTTTCTCCAGTCTCTGTCAGACCAGCTAACCTGCTTTTTTTCGTTTTTTTTGTGTGTGTGTGAATTTGAATTTTGTTCTACATTTTTGTCCCGCTCTGTCCTGGACCCTCTATTGTGATCCCTGCCAGAAGAGTCAGTGGTGGTAACTGGGCACCATCTAGTTGTTCTGGGCTCAGTCTGCTGGAGGTTGTGACAGTTGAGGTCCATTAGTCCTTTGGACTAATCTTTCCCTTGCATCTTTGGTTTTCTTCATTCTCCTTTGCTCTAGCTGGGATGGGACCAGTAGATGTATTTTAGATGGCAGCTGATTTAGAAAATAATATTTGGAATCATTATTCTCTGACCTTGAGCATGGAGAAATGTGACCCAGCTGAGGCTGGGCCCTCACAGACTCGCAAAGACACGTCAACTGGGCCTTGAGATAGACAATAGATGGGACAATCTCAGAAATTATCTTAAGGAAATTTTCACAAAAGGGCACTCAAACCTAACACAAAGACTTCCCACTTTTTGTCTTTTTCTATTAGCATTTAGTGAATAGAAATTTGTTGGACCAATGAAGACCCTCCTGACTTTCATAACTGAAACCTGTACCAATGATTGTTAAGAAAGATGATTCAAAATGTAAGATCACAATTTCTAGCCAATCTGTGAAAAGGTGACGCTTTCAATGATTCTATCCATTGTGTGAAGTTGATACATACTGATGATTCTGCAACCTTCCTCGGACTCAGGCAGCCATGGCTCTAGCAGCATGCTTGTCCGTTTTCCAACACTTGTCTGTTCTGTGATATTTCCTTGGATTCGGGCAGACATTCTAGCTCTGGCAGCATGCTTGTCCGCTTCCCACTTTTGTCCTTTTGAATACATGCTGAATAAAACTTACTTTTTGCTTTACTAAAATTTATGATGTTTTTCCTCTACAACACGCTCACAGACTTTTAAGGCTCCAGACGCTACTAACTTAACCACAGTTGGACATAGAACACTTTCTTTATAGACTATGTTATGCCAGTTGAGCCAGATGTCCCCTGAGAAGACAGTCTCCAGCCCTCAGCCCAGTAACTTGGTCCCTCAAGGAGTTTGGATGTGTCTGTGAAGCTTCTATGACCTTGCCTTGGTCAAGTTGTGCTGACTTCCCCAGTATTGTGTACTGTCTTACCCTTCATCAAAGTTAACACTTGCCTACTATCTAGTGTTTTTCCCTCTCCACCCCTCCCCTCCCTTGTAACGAACAAAGATTGTTTCTTTCTGTGTGGAAACATTTTCATGTGTTTTTATAATAGTGGTCTCATACAGTATTTGTCCTTTTGTGATTGACTTATTTCACTCAGCATAATGCCCTCCAGATTCATATGTGTTGTGAGATGTTTCGCACAATCATCATTGTTCTTAATCATATTCCATTGTGTGTATGTACCATAGTTTGTTAGCCATTTATCTGTTGATGGGCACTTAGATTGTTTCCATCTTTTTGCTGTTGTGAATAATGCTGCAATGCACATGGATGTGCATATGTCTATTCATGTGATGGCTCTGATTTCTCTAGGCTATATTCCTTGGAGTGGGATTGCTAGATCATATGATATTTCTATTTCTAGCTTTTTAAGGAAGCACCATATATTTTTTCAAAACGGTTGTACCATTTAGCATTCCCACCAGCAGTGCATAAGATTTCCAATCTCCCCATAGCCTCTCCAACATTTGTTATTTTATGTTTTTTTGATTCATACCAGTAATGTCAGGGTGAGATGGTATCTCATTGTAGTTTTGATTTGCATTTGTCTAATGGCTAGTAATTGAGAGCATTTCCTTAGCCACCTGAATGTCTTCTTTGGTGAAGTGTCCATATGCTTTGCCCATTTTTTAACTGGATTATTTGTCTTTCTATTGTAGAGGTGTTGGATTTTTCTATAGATTTTAGACATTAGACCTTAGTCAGATATGTTGTAGCCAAAAAATTTTTTCCCAGTCTGTAGTTTCTCTTTTTACTCTTTTGGTGAAGTCTTTTGTTGAGCACAAGTTTAATTTTTAGAATATTCATCTCATTTTTAAATGTCTAGTTCCTCTAAATAGATTGTCTTGTTCATGTTAGGTGCTGTAGCAACCCCATGTACAACAGAATGAAACACTGCCCAGTCTTGCACTATCCTCACAATCATTGCTTTGTTTGAGCCCATTGTTGCAGCTACAATGTCAATCCATTTCATTGAGGGTCTTCCTCTTTTTTGCTTACCCTCTACTTTACCAAGCATGATGTCCTTCTCCAGAAATTGGTTCCTCCTGATAACATGTCCAAAGTATGTGAGACATAGTCTCGCCATGCTTCCTTTTAAGGAGGTTTCTGGCTGTACTTCTTCTGAGACAAATTTGTTCATTCTTCTGGCAGAGTCCATGGTATACTCAATATTCTTCCCTAACACCATAATTCAAATGTATCAATTCTTCTTCAGTCTTCCTTATTCACTGTCCAGCTTTTGCATGCATATGAGGCGATTGAAAATATTATGGCTTGGGTCAGTTGAACCTTAGTCCTCAAAGTGACATCTTTACTTTTCAACACTTTAAAGAGGTCTTTTGCAGCAGATTTGCCCAGTGCAATACGTCGTTTGATTTCTTGACTGTTGCTTCCATGAATGCTGATTGTGGATCCAAGTGAAATGAAATCCTTGACAACTTCAATCTTTTCTCCATTTATCATGATGTTGCATATTAGTCCAGTTGTGACGATTTTTGTTTTCTTTATGTTGCGGTGTAATCCACACTGAAGGCTGTGGTCTTTGATCTTCATCTGTAAGTGCTTCAAGTCCTCTTCTCTTTCAGCAAGCAAGGTTGTGTCATCTGCATATTGCAGGTTAAAGAGTCTTCCTCCAATCCTGATGCTAAGTTCTTCTTCAGATAGTCCAGCTTCTTGGATTATTTGCTCAGCATACAGATTGAATAAGTATGGCGAAAGGATACAACCCTGACGCACACCTTTCCTGACTTTAAACCACACAGTATCCCCTTGTTCTGTTTGAACGACTACTTCTTGGTTTATGTACAGGTTCTATAAGAGCACAATTAAGTGTTCTGGAATTCTCATTCCTCACAATGTTATCCATAATTTTTTATGATTCACACAGTCAAATGCTTTTGTATAGTCAATAAAACACAGGTAAACACCTTTCTGGTATTCTCTGCTTTCAGCCAAGATTCATCTGATATCAGCAATGATATTCCTCCCTCCACATCCTCTTTTGAAATCATCATGAATTTCTGGCAGTTCCCTGTCGATGTACTGCTGCAGTTGTTTTTGAATTATCTTCAGCAAAATTTTACTTTCGTGTGATGTGAATGACATTGTTCAATAATTTCTGCATTCTGTTGAATCACCTTTCTTGGAATGCGCATGTACAGAGATCTTTCTGTTGGTTGGCCAGGTAGCTGTCTTTCAAATTTTTTGGCATAGAAGACTGAGCACTTCCAGTGTTGCATCCGTTTGTTGAAACATCTCAATTTGTATTCCATCAGTTCCTGGAGACTTGTTTTTTGCCAATGCCTTCGGCGCAGCCTTGGGCCTCTTCCTTCAATACCATCAGTTCTTCATCATGTACTACCTCTTGAAATGACTGAACATCGATCAGTTCTTTTTGGTAAAGTGACTCTGTGTATTCCTTCCATCTTCTTTTGATGATTCCTGCATCGTTTAATATTTTGCCCATATAATCCTTCAATATTGCAGCTCGAGGCTTGAATTTTTTTCTTCAGTTCTTTCAGCCTGAGAAATGCCGAGCATGTTCTTCCCTTTTGGTTTTCTAACTCCAGGTCTTTGCACATGTCATGATAATACTTTACTTTGTCTTCTTGAGCTGCCCTTTGAAATCTTCTGTTCAGTTCTTTTACTTCATCATTTCTTCTACTTGCTTTAGCTACTCTTTGAGTTCAAGAACAAGTTTCAAAGTCTATTCTGATAATCCATTTTAGATTTTTCTTTCTTTCCTGTCTTTTTAATCCTTTCATGATTGAATTAATTTTTTAAAATTTTTTGTTGATAATAATGTTTTTTTCATTAATGGAATGCATGCTGAATCATTGACTGTGTCTGAATTTTTGGTAGGTAATATGGATTTTGATACATATTATGTGGGACACATATGTCCTGGACTCTGCATTGCCTTCTACATCCCTTGACAGGTGCACACAACGTATGGCACCTGAATATGCAGTATTTGCATGAACACAATATCATCTCAAGAAACACAACTTCCAAATAATGCAAAGGAACATGGAAATACACTTACAAGGCTTATCTCGCTGTACAAAAGACAAGAGACAAAAGTTTTGTACACATACACCTTGTCTCAGTCATCTACTGCTGCTGTAACAGAAATACCACAAGTGGATGGCTTTTTTTTTTTTGGAATGAGGGATATCATTTTCTTTTCCTTTTTTTTATAGTTGTAGTTTAAGTGAAAGTTTACAATTCAAGCTAGTCTCTCATACAAAAATTTATACATACATTCTTATGTGACCCTAATTGCTCTTCTTGTACTGTGACAGCACACTCCTCCTTTCCACCCCTGATTTCCCGTGTCCATGCAACCACCTCCTGACCCTCTCTAGCTTCTCATCTCACCTCCAGACAGAAGTTGCCCATTTAGTCTCATGTATCTATACAAGTGGATGGCTTTAACAAAGAGAAATTTATTTTCTCATAGTCTAGTAGGCTACAAGTCCAAGTTTAGGGCATCAGCTCCAGGGGAAGTCTTTCTCTGTCTGTTGACTCTGGAGGAAGGTCCTTGTCATCAATCCTCCCTTGATCTGGGAGCTTCTCAGCACAGGAACCTCTGGTCCAAAGGACACCCTCAGCCCCTGGCGCTGCTCTCTTGGTGGTTTGAGGTCCTCCTATCTCTTTGTTCTCTTCTCTCTTTTATATCTCAAAAGAGATTGGCCCAAGACACAATCCAATCTTGTAGATTGAGTCCTGCCTCATTAACATAACTGCTGCCTATCCCACCTCATTAACATCATAGAGGTAGGATTTACAACATATAGGAAAATCACATCAGATGACAAAATGGTGGACAATCACACAATACTGGAATCATGGCCTAGCCAAATTGATACACATATTTTTGGGGGACACAATTCAAACCATGACACCCCTCCAGGATGCACCACCTAATACAATACTCTGTAAAAACAGTAATTTGTAGCACACACCCATTTCTTCCATTTCAGACAGTTATACAGGTCCCTGCCTGCCATCAATATGTACCGTCAGTGGGAAAGCTCTTTCCCAGTAAACCCAAGAGATGGAAAATGCAGGTGGGGGCTATATGTCCTGCTAGTCATGAAAGGTTTATTTTACTCAGCATAATGTCTTCAAGCCCCATCCATATTGTAGCATGCATCAAGACTTTATTTCTCTTACTGTCTTAGTAGTATTCCACTGTATGTATGTAAGTACCAAACTTAAATAAATATTAACTGGAAGAATAAATGAATGAATGAAACAGTGTTTATCACATACTACTCTGATAAAAGATACTTTGGAGTAATATTGTAATATTATAATGATGGGTGTTGAGTTCCATAGTCTTCCACTCCCCCCACCTCTACCCACACCATCAAGTATCATTTGTCTAGTATATCTAATCTCCTGTGCCAGCCTTGTCCCTCGGTGGTACAAATAATTTGCTCTTGGCTACTAACCAAAAGGTTGCCTGTCTAAAACCACCCAGTGGCACCATGAAAGAAAGGCCTAGCAATCTGCTTCCACAAGATCACAGTCAAGAAAACCCTGTGGAGAGCAGTTCTACTCCGAAGCATATGGGGTCACCATGATTGAGAATCAACTTGACAGCAACCAGTTTGGTGTTGTTGTTTTTTTTTTAGTGCTAGCCCTAGTATCCACAAATTTGGACACTAGTTTTTGGGACAGATATGTGTACCAGGACTGATTTAATTTAGAATATTTAGAAGTCCTTACAGAAATAAAGTTTGTGTCATATTATTCTGGAGTAACTCCAGGCACTCGCCATTCAATGTGAATAATTCAATATTATTCTCAAGTAACTCCAAGGCATTCACCATTCAAAGGAAAAGACATTTGCTTTGTTTTGCTAAAATTGAACTCAAGCTATATGAAAGACAGTGCTGTATTTATAGACAATTTTGTGCATTTTAGGGACCCAAGAATGGATATTACTTTTGAATAGTTATATTTCTTTCTATTTGTATTAATATCCTACAAACTTTTTATTATATATTTTAATTAACATTTTTTTCTAATTGTAAAAGCAAGCACGTCCTTTGTGGAAATTTTGGAAAATGTAGAAAAGCATGAAGAAACAAAAAGTGTAAAGAAAGAAAAAAATCACTCAAAATCCCACTACCTAGAGATAACCATTGTTAATACTTTTGTATAGTTTCTGTCAGCCTTATTTCTACATGTAAGCATGCATAGGCACATACACATTTTATTAATACACACACACACACACATACACACCCACACATACGTACACATGTATATAATGGAAAAGCTCAATATCATCAGTCAGAACAAGGCCAGGGGCCAACTGTGCAACAGACCATCAATTGCTCCTATGCAAGTTCATGTTGAATATGAAGAAAATTAAAACAAGTCCACAAGAGCCACAAGTATGACCTTGAGTATATCCCACCTGAATTTAGAGACCATCTCAAGAACATGTTTGACGTGTTGAACACTAATGACCAAAGACCGGATGAGTTGTGGAATGATGTCAGGGACATCATACATGAAGAAAGCAAGAGGTCATTAAAAGGTCAGAAAAGAAAGGAAAGACCAAAATGGATGTCAGAAGAGACTCTGAAAGTTGCTCTTGTATGTTGAGTAGCTAAAGCAAACGGAAGAAATGATGAAGTAAAAGAGCCGAACAGAAGATTTCAAAAGGTGTTTCGAGAAGACAAAGTATTATAATGACATGTGCAAAGACCTGGAGTTAGAAAACCAAAAGGGAAGAACACGTTTGGCATTTCTCAAGCTGAAAAAAATGAAGAAAAAATTCAAGCCTCGAGTTGCAGTATTGAAGGGGTCTAGGGGGAAAACATTAAATGACGTAGGAATCATCAGAAGAAGATGGAAGGAATACAGAGAGTCACTATACCAAAAAGAACTGGTTGACGTTCAGTCATTTCAGGAGGTAGAATATGATCAGGAACCCATGGTACTGAAGGAAGAAGTCCAAGTTGCACTGAAGGCACTGGCAAAAAACAAAGCTCCAGGAATTGACAGAATACCAACTGAGATGTTTTAACAAATAAACGCAGCACTGGAAGTGCTCACTCGTCTATGCCAAGAAATTTGGAAGACAGCTACCTGGCCAACTGATTCATATTTATGTCTATTCCAAAGAAAGATGATCCAACCGAATGTGGAAATTATCAAACAATATCATTAATATCACATGCAAGTAAAATTTTGCTGAAGATCGTTCAAAAGCGGTTGCAGCAGTACATCGATGGAACTGCCAGAAATGCAAGCCTGATTCAGAAGAGGATGTGGAACAAGGGATATCATTGCTGATGTCAGATAGATCCTAGCAGAGAGCAGAGAATACCAGAAAGATGTTTACCTGTGTTTTATTGACTATGGATATAGATTGGATAGATGTTCTGATGTTTCAGATTATTTTGGTCATCTTGTTTTCTTAATCTTATTTTTTTTAATATTCTGTGTGATTTTCTTTTTCTTAGTCTCTTACTATATGAACTATTTTTTTCTTGCTTCTTAAATTCTGTTTAATGTATTGGAAGTTATACATACTGTTTCTATTCTATAAGTTCTTACCTTTAAGTTAAAAAGCAAAAAACCAAAAAACTTTTGTTAACCAATGTCATAAAACAATATGTGTATTACTGTTTAATGAGAAACTATTTGTTCTGTAAACCTTCACCTGAAGTAAAAAAAAAAAAAAAAACTTTTACTTAATATCACAATGAAATGATAGTTCTTGATTTCTCCTTTGTAAAATGGGGCATTTAGCACACTTTTATTTCTCCTCATTCTTTACCTTCCACTCCCTGCCCCTCTCAGCTTGGTTTTGTTCATACAATCTGGCCTTTTAGACCCTGATTATTTCTTTTGGGAAATTTTTTTTTTTTATATTATACATCTTCTTGAGTTATTTTAGACATTTAAATAAAATCCTTTTATGTATAAGCGCTTTTATGCCATAACTTCCTTCTTCTTTATTCTTGAGTTCTCATTCAGCGGAAGTACATCTTTGAGCAGTTTTTTCTTTCAGGACAGACTACCAGGATGGTTTTGTTTTGAGTGCTTTATAGCTGAATACGTATTTCTATGCCCTTCATAAATGCATGACAACTTGGCTGAGTGTAGAATTCTTAAATTATAAAAGTTTACCCTCGGAATTTTGTAGGTTATATTTTATTGACTTGTGCCTTACAGAGTTGCAGATGTCTGAGGGCAGCTTGAGTTTTGTTTTGGAGATAAGCCACTAGAGGCTTTTTTTTCTTATCCTTGAAATATTAAAAAATGTCACCTAGTGAAGGGTAAGACAGTACACAATACTGGGAAAGCCAGCACAACTTGTACAAGGAAAGGTCATAGAAGCTCCATAGATACATCCAAACTCCCTGAGGGACTGAATTGCTAGGCTGAGGGCTGCGGCAACCATGGTCTCGGGAAACATTTAGCTCAATTGGCATAACACAGTTTATAAAGAAAATGTTCTACATTCTTCCTTGGTGAGTAGCATCTGGGGTCTTAAAAGCCTATGAGCAGCCATCTTAGATACTCCACTGGTCTCACCCCTTCTGGAGGAAGGGAAAATGAAGAAAACAAGATACAAGTGAAAGATTAGTCCAAAGGACTAATGGACCACAACTATCACGGCCTCCACCAGACTGAGTCCAGAATAACTAGATGTGCCCAGTTACCACCACTGACTGCTCTGACTGGGATCACAACAGAGGGTCCCAAATAGAGCTGGAGAAAAATGTAGAACAAAATTCTAACTCACAAAAAAAGACCAGACTTACTGGCCTGACAGAGACTAAAGAAGCCCCTACAGTACAGCCCCCGGACATCCTTTTAGCTCAGTAATGAAGTCACTCCTGAGGTTCACCGTTCAGCCAAAGATTAGACAGCCCCATAAAACAAAACGAGACTAATGGGGCACAACAGTCCAGGGACAAGGACTAGAGGGCAGGAGGGTACAGGAAAGCTGGTAATAGGGAACCCAAGGTTGAGAAGAGACAGTGTTGACATGTCGTGGGGTTGTTAACCATTGTCATAAAACAATTTGTGTACTAACTCTTTAATGAGAAACTATTTGTTCTGTAAACCTTCATCTAAAAAACAAAACAAAACAAAATAATAATAAATAAAATAAAAAAAGAAACACTGCCCGGTCCTGCACCATGCTCACAATCGTTGTTACGCAAAAAAAAAAAAAAAAAAAAGTCACCTACCTAGCCTCAATGCTGGTTTCTTTTCATTTGCCTGCAGGAAAATTATTTAATTATTGCTTCTGTGTCTACTCTGTCTCCTCCTTCTGGGATTCATTCAACAAATATTTATTGAGCAACTATTCTATGCTAGGCACTGCTCTAGGTATTGGGGATACATTAGGAGATAGAAATGCTTACCTTTTTTTATTGAATGGATCTTCTGAACCTGCTCTCTATGTCACCCACTTTTGTTCTGATTTTTCAAGAGCACCTCATCCTTTGAGGAACCCACGCAGTGGCTAAGAGCTTGGCTACTAACTAAAAGGTCAGCAGTTCGAATCCACCAGCCACCCTTTGGAAACCTTATGGCGGAGTTCTACTCTGTCCTATAAGGTCGCCATGAGTCAGAATTGACTCGAGGGCAACGTGTTTGGTGTTTTGTTTTTTTTTTGGGTGGGGGGTTTGGTTGCACAGTGGTTAAGCATTAGGCTGCTAACTGAAAAGGTCAGCTGTTTGAACCTACCCAGTCACTCCACGGGAGAGAAGACCTGGCTATCTTCTCCTGTAAAGATCACAACCAGGAAAACCCTATGGGGCACTTCTACTCTGTCCTATAGAGTCACTATAAGTGAAAGTTGACTGAACAGCACCTAATAACAACCCACCTTTTGAGCTGTAGCATCTTTTCATAGGTCTTAGGATTTTCTTCATTTGTTCATCTTAAAATAGAGGTCTATGCTTGTCCATCTTTCATTAATATTCAAGTAGAAATTGCGGTGAGCTCTCTTATAGATTGGAATGGGTCTGAGTGTGTCCCCTGATTATCTCACTACCTTCCCTCACCTAGCCTTCAACCCTGAGTAAGGAGATATTTGTGGAATTCTATCAGGGTAATAAGGTATTTTACAAGAGAGAAATCCTGAAATGGCCCTTTCTTCTAAATGGGCCCTTCTATAGTTTAACAGAAATTTCTCAAAGTTTCTGATGTATGGAAGATTTTTTCTGTATATTTATCCTTTTGATCATTTAAATGTGAAGTTGGAATGAGGCGATTTTGAAGCTTGTCCTCACAAAGTCTTTCTATTTAAGAACTGCAAAATAATATTTTTTCTCTATATTGAGAAGGTTAGAAAAAAATGCCCAGGACTCATAGTTACATATAATTTTGAAAAATTTTATAAAGGGTCTCAAATTCCTTAGGAGGCTATATGGTCTAGAATGAGTCAGGAGAATGGGGCCTGATTGTGACATCACATAACTTTGTTGTGGCTTTGAGTAGGTTCTCCTCTAATCTCAGTTCTCCTTACATCATAGCATGATAGAGAAAGCACCAGAAAAAAATAAATGTGGAAGCTCTTTGAACTTCTTCGAAGATAGACACTGAGGAAATCTGAGGACTTTTTGTTATTGTTTGAATGTTATTATTATTATAGACTTAAGAACTTTCAAGCCAGCCCAAATAGTATCTTCTTGAGGGACAGCTGGGAAGTCTGGGTATGGAGGGAAGTTCTGAAGTGTAGCAGGGAAGGGACATTTCTTCGGACAATGTCATGTTGTGTAACGTCCAAAAGAGTGATAAATATGGACCTACTTTTCTGTTAGGTCAAATTACTAGGCCAGACTTATCTGAAATCAGTTTGCCTCCCCTCTTCATGGAAATGAAGGCCTCTAGGGGTGACGCATGCTTTAATACACAACTTTTGTACTTCTGGCCAGAATAGGCAGCAGATATTGTCTATCTTTGTGAGATCATTTGAAGGAGTGCAAAAAGAAGCATCTATACGGTTATCTCAAAAGTTTTAAGAAAATACTTTGTTGCCTCAGGTAAAACTTTTGAAGTTCTACCCACTTCATACTACTAATGCTTTCTGTATTTTGTGATTCAATTTCTTTATGAAGTTTCTGTAAGATTCAGTATGAAATTTTCCTAATATGGGGAAAATATTGACTTTACTAAGATCCATGACACTGCAGCTGTTCCTGCAGTATGGTTCTTAGTAACTGCTAAGGTTCTTGACTTGTACAAAGAACTGAAAGTCACAATAAATGGTCATAGCACAATGATTGAGGAGAAAGTGAAATAAAATGAGTTTGGAGAGATTGGCAGGGCCTCATAACATGTACAGCCTTGTTGATGCTAGCTGTTGCCAAGTCAGCCCCTGACTCATGGTGACCCCATGCACAGCGCAACAAAAAGTCCTGTGCTATCCCCATGATTGGTTGTGGATCTGACTGTTGTGATCCATGAGGTTTTCACAGGCTAATTTTCAGAAAAAGATTGCCGGGGCATGTTTCATTGTCTGTCTTAGTCTATACGCTCTGCTGAATCCTGTTCAGCATCATAACAACATGCAAGCAAGCCTCCACTGACAGAAGGATGGTGGCTGTACTTGTAGGGCCTTGTAGACCATGGCAAAAGAGGAATTTAGATTTCATTATAAGTGCAATGAGAACCACTGGATAATTTAAAAGAAGGGAATATCATGATGTGGTTTATATTCTCAGATTAGTCTACCTGTTTTGTGGGGCATGGATATGCAGTTAAGAATGGAAGCATGAAGACCAGTTAGGATGATATTACCTTAGCTTAGAACTAAGAGGTAGGCGAGATGGAAAGAAGTGCACCATACCCGTTAACCCGCTGCCATCGAGTCAATTCCGACTCATAGCGACCCCATAGGACAGAGTAGAACTGCCCCATAGGGTTTCAAATGAGTGGCTGGTGGATTCGAACTGCTGACCTTCTGGTTAGCAGACAAGTTCTTAACCACTGCACCACGAGGGCTCCGGAGTAAGTGCAAATGGAATATATCTGTAGGTAGATCTGATAGGACTTGTCAATGAACTAGTCGTGTGGGATAAGAGAAAGAAAGGAATCAAGGATGTCTCCCCGGTTTCTGAATTAAGCCACTAGT
Source organism: Trichechus manatus latirostris (assembly GCF_000243295.1). NCBI lineage: Eukaryota > Metazoa > Chordata > Mammalia > Sirenia > Trichechidae > Trichechus > Trichechus manatus. The sequence goes on from NW_004444074.1 coordinate 746,191, forward strand.
GGACAGTGGTACCATTACAGATAGAGAAGATCAGGGAGGAAAAACAAAGAGTTTGGTTTTGGACATGATAAATTTGAAATGCCTGTGAATGATCTAAGAAGATATAACAAGTAGGCAGTTGCTATATGAGTTTGGAACTCAGAGAATTGGGAACTTGTATTAGGAGTTAACACTGTAGGGATAATATCTTAGCCCAGGGGATGAGTGAGATGTCCTAGAAAGACAGTGTAACGAGAGAAAAAATAAGCCCAGGACTGACCCTGGAGAACCAGTCAGGTGAATAGTTGTATGAAAAGAAATACTGAAGGAAATTAGGAGGAGCATGTGGTTTGAAGAGGAAATTGATGACATATGTTTGGAACTTGTTAAGTTTGGGGGTACTGGTGTCATTTCTAGTGTGGTGTCTGGAAAAAATTTATAGGTCCTCTTCATAAGTTAACATTGTATTTATATTTTATGATTCAGTCTTTTTATGGTATCTGTGAATTTTCAGAATAAAACATTCCTAATCATGGCTGAGTTGGAGTTTGGAATGAGGCAAAACAACTTCACTAAAATCCATGACGCTGCAGCTGTTTCTGAATTATGGAGCTAAATGGCTCTCTATGTTACCAGTCTTAGACAAGAAGTAGCTATTTCTTTTTAGTAATGGACATGACACAAAGACAGAAGAATTTGTCTAATGTTGAGCAAATGCACTATACTGGGAGCACACAAGCTGAGGAGAGCGCAATAGTAATAATACATAGATACTGAGCATCTACCATGTGCCAGGCGCTGGGCTAGGCGCTGGGGATAACTCAGAGAACAAGATGGACAAATCTTGGAGCCTAGTGAAGCAGTTGGAAAAAATTTGGATGGTGCAAACAGTTTAGTGCCAGACGACTAGCCACAAGGTTGGTGGTTTGAACCAACCCAGAGGACTGGCAATCTGCTTTTGAAAAGTCGCAGCCTTGAAAACCCTATGGAGCACAGTTCTACTGTGACACACATGGGGTCGCCATGAGTCAGAATCGACTCGATGGCAACTAACAACAACAATAATAACAACAAACAAAATAACAGCAAATTTTGGCAAGTGCTATGAAATAACAAATACAAGAAATAAGTGGGAGATGGTACTTGGGGACTAGACAGAATATTTAGGGAAGTCTCCCTTGAGGAGGCGACATTTACTTTAAGTTGATTCTTGAAGGATGAGGAGTCAGTCATACCAAGATTAGGAAGTAGGTCTGGCCATTGGTGGTCTACCAAATTGATTTTTTGTGGTATTTGGCCCTGAAAAGTTAAGGCGCAATATTTGCCCAAAAGTAAAGATGAGAAGGCAGGAAGGGGTAGGAAAACCAGATGAAAGGAAACAGGGAACCCAGGGCAGAAATGGGAGAGCGTTGACGCAGTGTGGGGATGGCAACCAATGTCTCAGAACACTTTGTGTGCAATTTGTTGAATGGGGAACTAATTTGGTCTGTAAACTATCACCTCAAACATAATAAAATACTAAAAAAAAAAAAAAAAAGTTAAAGCAAGCTGAATAGCTGTAATAGATTGAATTTTGTCCCCCCAAAAATGTGTGTATCAATTTGGCTGGGCCATGATTCCCAGTATTGTGTGGTTGTCCTCCATTTTGTGATTGTCATTTTATGTTAAAGGGATTAGGGTGGGATTTTAACACCCTCACTAAGGTCACATCCCTGATCCAATGCAGAGGGAGTTTCCCTGGTGTGTGGCCTGGACCACCTTTTATCTTACAAGAGATAAAGGCAAGCAGAGAATGGGGGACCTCATACAACCAAGAAAGCAGCGCTGGGAGCAGAGCCTGTCCTTTGGACCTGAGGTTCCTGCACTGAGATGCTCACAGACCAAGTGAAGATTGATGAGAAGGCTGACAGAGAAAGCCTTCCCCTGGAGCTGACACCCTGAATTTGGACTTTTAGCCTACTACACTGTGAGAGAATAAATTTCTCTTTATTAAAGCCATCCACTTGTGGTATTTCTGTTAGAGCAGCACTAGATGACTAAGACAATAGATCTTACTGGAATATTCAGTAGTGGCACACAGAGGGTTGTGGAGGTGTTGTGAGTGGTCTGCCCCCACGGGGAGGAGTATTTTATCACTGACGTTGTTTAAAATTGCTTGTGAATGGTGAGTATAAAAAGTAGACCGACTTTTAGTCAGTTTTATTATTATTTTAAAATTCTATACGGACAATGTCTCTGTAGTGGGCTGAACACTGGCCTCCTCCAAAGATGTCCTAATCCCTGGAACCTGTGAATATTACCTTACATGGTTTAAAAAAAAAAAAGTGACTATTACCTTATATGGCAAAAGATGTGATTAAGTTAAGAATTTTCAGAGTAGTAGTTTATCCTGGATTATCCAGGTGGGTCCTAAATCCAAAGAGAAGGAGGCAATGTGGCCATAGAGGTAGAGATTGGAGTGATATGGCCACAATTCAAGAGATGCAGATAGTCACCAGAAGCTAGAAGAGGCAAAGAACAGATTCTCCTCTAGAACTTCCAAAGGGAATACAGTCCTGCTGACACCTTGATTTCAAACTTTTGGCTTCCAGACCTGTGAGAGAATAGATTTCTGTTGTTTTACGTCATCAAGTTTGTGGTAATTTGTTAGAGTAGCTACAGAAAATTAATACAGCCTTCTTATTACCTGTACCCAGAGTGGACAGCTCCCCTCACATCCTCCCACCACTTCTTACCTCACTGATTTTCAGTCCAGATGTTCACAGATTGAGACAATTCTACATCTGTCTTATGTAAATATAGTAGAGGACAGTATCTGAAATGGTATGTGGGGGACACATTATTCTTATATTTAAACCTTTAATGAGCCCTAGTGGCACAGTGGTTAAGAGCTCTGCCGCTAACCAAAAGGTCGGCAGTACATATCCAGCAGCGGCTCCCTGGACACCCTGTGGGGGCAGTTCTCCTCTGTCCTATAGGGTCGCTATGAATCGGAATTGACTTGACGGCAACGTATTTGGTTTTTGGTGTAATGACTTACACTATACTTGAGCCCCAGGATTTTGATGGGCATTTTGCAGACTGACAAGTGGAAAGTTGGTTTGTAAGACCCATTTAAGAGTGAGATTAATTATATTATTTTATATAATTAGCTCACAGAGATAATTGAGGCAAAACAATATACCTAAGACTCTAGTACTTTAAGACTAAGGTAAAAGAGGGCCTGCAAGTAGAAGACATTAATGAATGATTGCATGATTGGATGGATGGACAGATGGATGGATAGATGCAGGAACATCTACTAAATAACTAAAATATGGTAAACTTATTTTCACCCAAAGGCTATGGAGATTTTCATGCTGTACTGCTAAGGTACTCGTATTTTTCCTTTCAATGCTCACCAGTGACTTTTATCTGAAGAGTTTAATTTTACCTTATAGTAGTATGTCAGCATACATAACTCTCATGCTTGACAAAATGCCCCTTAAGTATGCATCTGTATCTCTTCGTTGTTGTTGTTGTTAGGTTCTGTCAAGTCAAATACAACTCATAGCAACCCTATGTACAACAGAATGCAACACTGCCCGGTCCTGTGCCATCCTCACAACTGTTGCTATGTTTGAGCCCACTGTTGCAGCCACTGTGTTAATCCATCTCATTGAAGGTCTTCCTCTTTTTCAATGACCCTCTACTTTTCTAAGCATGATGTCCCTCTCCAGAGATTGGGTCCTCCTGATAACATGTCCAAAGTACGTAAGATGAAGTCTCGCCATCCTCGCTTCCAAGGAGTGCTCTGGCTGAACTTCTTCCAAGACAGACTTATTTGTTCTTCTGGCAGTCTATGATATATTCAGTATTCTTTGCCAACACCATAATTCAACGGTTTCATGGACTGAATTGTGTCCCCCAAAAATATGTGTCAACTTGGCTAGTCTATGATTCCCAGTATTGTGTGACCCTTTTGTGATCTGATGTGATTATCCTATGTGTTGTAAATCCTACCTCTACAATGTTAATGAGGTAGGATTAGAGGCAGTTATGCTAGTGAGGCAGGACTCAATCTACAAGATTACTGTGATGGTTAAGACTGTGTGTCAACTTGGCTGGGCCATGATTCTCCATGTTTTGGCAGTTGTATTATGCTGTGATCACTTCCCTGTTGAGATTTGATACGTGATCACCCCCATAACGGGATCAGCTGTGAGTCTGTACTGGCAGGGGCGGGGCCTGTAGCAACTCACTGCCCCCCTCAGCCTTCATCTCTCCACTCTCCACTGCCTAGCTTTTCCTGCTCTCCTTGCCAGGGCTTTTGTTTGTTCTGAAGCCTGCAGCTGGCTCCTGTTCATCTGACCTCCAGTTCTTAGAACTTGAGCTAGCAGCTTACCTGCAGTCTTGCCTGCTGATCTTGGGATTCGCTGGTCTTCCCAGCCTGTGAGCGACAGCCCTCCTCTCTGGCCTGTTGATCTTGAGTTCGACAGCCCCTACGGCTATGTGAATCAGGAGAAGCATCTTTCCTGATCCATGGGCTTGGGATGTTACAGTCTCTACAACCACGTAAGCCATTTCCTTAATATAAATCTGTCTCTCTCTATATATATTTATATGCTTTACTGGTTTTGATTCTCTAGAGAACCCAACCTAAGACAATTACATTGTGCCTTAAGCCAATCTCTTTTGAGATATAAAAGGGAGAAGCAAGCAGAGAGACATGGGGACCTCATACCAGCAAGAAAGAAGCACCGGGAGCATATGGTGTCCTTTGGACCCAGGGTCCCTGTGCTGAGATGCTCCTAGACCAGGGGAAGATTGATGACAAGGACCTTCCCCAACAGCCGACAGAGAGAGGAGGCCTTCCCCTGGAGCTGGTACTCTGAATTCGGACTTCTAGTCTATTAGACTATGAGAGAATGGATTTCTATTTGTTGAAGCCATCCACTTGTGGTTTTTCTGTTGTGGTAGCACTAGATAACTAAGACAAAAGGCAACGATTCTTCTTTGGTCTTCCTTATTTATAGTCCAGCTTTTGAATGCATATAAAGTGATTGAAAATTTCATGGCTTCAATCAGGCACACCTCAGTCCTCAAAGTGACATCTTTGCTTTTCAACACTTTAAAGAGGTCTTTTGCAGCAGATTTGTCCATATCTCTTTAATTCACTTAAAAGAAACTTCTTTAAGGAGAGGGACCTTTTCTTATTAAGACTTTGTAGTTCTAAGTCATTCATGCAGGTAAGACTTTGTAATATAGTTAGATTTAAAGACAGTCAAGTAAAGAAGTTGTAGCAGAGGTAGAGGTTTGAATTTAACTTAGGGACAGATTGTTTTTTTTTTTAATTTTTGTTTTGAAATAATTATAGATCCACAGGAGATTACAAAGGAATATGCAGGGAAGTCCCGTAACCCTCTCTTCAGTCACCCCCAGTGTTGACATCTTATACAACTTAATACAATATTAACCAGCAATTGATATTGGTTTAATGCATATAACTTATTCAGATTTCACCAGTTATACATGCACTCATGTGTGTATGTATGTATCAGATTATCTTTTTGTAAGCTGAATGTAGATATTAGACTGAGAAATTATATCACCTAGTTCTTAAGGTAAAAATAGGTATATATTTTAACGGAGCTATAACACTGTAGGATTTGATGCTGTGTTGGGAGAAATGTTTCTTACATCCATTTGCTTCACTTAGTTAAGATACCTGCCTGACCCAGGTATGCATTTTATATATCCATCCCTATTGCATATTGCACAAGGAAGCCTACTGGCTACTCAAGTAGGCCCTCTCAGGGCAGGACTACGGGCCTGGGCCTGGTCACAAGTTTACATTCAGATGCTGACCAGCATTAGGGAGACTGAATCATGTTAACCAAACTCATAAGCATGGCATGTAAGCCAAATGACATAATTTAAGTATTTTAAAATATTAATTGAGTAAATGATGAAGAACTTATGTGTGCTGGTCCGTGTATTCTCTCTCCTTATAGACAAGTCATATGTAAAATAAGATTAGATTCAGAATATAGCCAGGTATGACCTCAGAGCAGTAAGAATACATTTGATGAATATTTTTAACCTGTAGTAGACAGCCTCTAAGATGGCCTTGATGATCCTTGCCTCCTGGTATTCCTGACCTTGTGTGATTTCCCTCCTCTTATGTATTGGTTGGACTTAATGACTCAATTCTAATGAACAGAATATGGCAGAAATGATGGGATGTGACTTCTAGATTAGGTTACAAAAAGACTGTGCCTTTGTCAGGAATGCTCTTTTGTTCTCTTGCTGTCTTTGAGGGAAGCCAGTTGTTATGTTATGAGCTGCCCCATGGAGAGGACCACATGACAAGGAACTGAGAGAGGCCTCCAACCAATAGCCATTGAGGACTTCAGATCCTCAGTCCAACACCTCATGAGGAACTGAATCCTATCAACAATAAATGAATGAGCTTGGAAGCAGATCTTCCTAGCAATCTCATGAGACACCTTGAGCCAGAGGCACTCACTGAGCCACACTCAGATAAAAACTGAGATAACAAATATTTGTTTTTTAAAGCACTAAGTTTTGAGGTAATAGTCAATAAATAATAATAAATAGCAATAATTTAGTGATGGGAAAGACAATACCCAATATGGGTGAAGTCTGTACAATTTGTCCAAGGTAAATGAAGACACTAAGAAGTATACAAGAATAAGGGACAGCTTGGTAAATGATATCACATATAATTTTTCAACAACAATAATAACAACCAAAAAAAATGTGTGTGGTTACATAGGTAGACATGTATGCATATATATGTATAGGAAGGTACATATGAATATATGAGTGTGCATGTACAGGTATATCTGTAGGCATATGTATCTACATGTTTATATTCACTGCATATATATTCATATATATAACAAACCACATAGGGGACACAGTTAAGGATACTTCCTATATGTAACCAAACACTTCACGGAATTGGATTACTGGGTTTGAAAGCTTGGGACCATAGTCTCGTGGGACAACTCGGTCAATTGGCGTAACATAGTTCATAAAGATAATGTTCTACATACTAGTTTGGTTAGCGTCTGGGGTCTTAAAAGCTTGTGAGTGGCCATCTAAGATACTACTATTGATTTCTACTCTTCTGGAACAAAAGAGAATGAACAAAGGAAACTAAAGACTCAGAGAAGAAATTAGTCCACAGGTCTAACAGCCCATGTGAACCACAGCCTCATCTAGCCTGAGACAAGAAAAACCAGATGGTGTCTGACTACCACTACGGACGATTTTGATCAGAGACACAATAGAAGATCCTGGACAGAAAGGGAGAAAAATGTACAACAAAACTCAAATTCCTAAAAAAGATCGGACTTACCGGACCAATAGAGACTAGAGGAACCCCCCAGACTATTGCCCTAAGATATCCTTTGAATTTGGAACTGAAGCCACTCCCAGGGGTTACCTTTCATCCAAACAGTAGATTGGCTTATAAAATAAACAATATCACCCTTGAATACAGAGATTCCTTAAATAATCAACTATATGAGACCAAACGGTCAACATTTACCCTAAAACAAAGATGAGACACTAAGGAGGGGCAGGGAAGCTAGATTAATGGAAACAGAACAAAAAGAATGGAAATTATGAGAATGTTGACAGATTGTGAAAAATGTAACCAATATCATGGGAGAAGTCATATAAAAATTGTTAAATGGGAACCTAATTTGCTGTGTAAACTCTCACCTAAAACACGATAAAATATTTTTAAATTAATAAATAAATAAGAGCAATAAATAAATCCCCATATGATATAGTACACCTGGAATAACAAATTGAAGAGGAATGACATCACATTCATTGTCAAAAAGAACTTTTCAAGATCTATCCTGAAGTACAGTGCTGTCAGTGATAGAATAACAACCATACGCCTATAAGGAAGACAAATTAATACTGCTATTATTCAAATTTACATACCAACCACTAATGGAAAGATAAGGAAATTTAAGATTTTTACTAACTTCTGCAGTCTGAAATTGATCAAACTTGCAATCAAGACACATTGATAAAATTACTGGTGATGGGAATGTAAAAGTTGGAAACAAAGAAGGAACAGTAGTTGGAAAATATGGTCTTGGTGATAGAAACGACACTGGAGATCACGTGATAGAATTTTCCAAGACCAACGACTTCTTCATTGCAAAAACCTTTTTTCACCAACATAAATGGTGACTATACACACGAACCTCGCCAGATGGAATACACAGGAGTCAAACTGACTACCTCTGTGGAAAGCTCAATATCATCAGTTAGAACAAGGCCAGGGGCTGACTACAACAGACCGTCAATTGCTTATAAGCAAGTTCAAGTTGAAGCTGAAGAAAATTAGAACAAGTCCGCAAGAGCCGAAGTACGACCTTGAGTATATTCTACCTGAATTTAGTGACCATCTCAAGATAGAGTTGACTCCTTAAACACTAATGACCAAAGACCAGACTAATTGTGGAATAAAGTCAAGGACATCATACATGAAGAAACCAAGAGGTCATTAAAAAGACAGGAAAGAAAGAAAAGACCAAAATGGATGTCAGAAGACACTCTGAAACTTGCTCTTGAACATGAAGTAGCTAAAGTGAAAGTAAGAAATGATGAAGTAAAAGAACTGAACAGAAGATTTCAAAAGGCTGCTGGAGAAAATAAAGTATTATAATGAAATGTGCAAAGACCTAAAGTTAGAAAACCAACAAGAAGAACACACTCGGCATATCTCAAGCTGAAACAACTGAAAATTCAAGCCTCGAGTTGAGATACTGAAGGATTCTACAGGGAAAATATTAAATTACACAGGGAGCATTAAAAGAAGATGGAAGGAATACACAGAGTCACGGTACCAGAAAGAATTGGTTGACATTCAGTCATTTCAGAAGGTAGCATATGATCAAGAATCGACAGCTCTGAAGGAAGAAGTCCAAGCTACACTGAAGGCATTGGCGAAAAACAAGGCTCCAGGAATTTACGGAATACCAATTGAGATGTTTCAACAAACAGATGCAGCACAGGAAGTGCTCACCCGTCTATGCCAAGAAATTTGGAAAACAGCTACCTGGCCAACCAGCTGGAAGAGATACATATTTATGCCCATTCCAAAGAAACATGATCCAACAGAATGTGGAAATCATCAAACAATATCATTAAAATCACATGCAAGTAAAATTTTGCTGAAGATAATTCAAAAACTGTTGCAGCAGTACATCGACAGGGAACTGCCAGAAATTCAAGCCAGATTCAGAAGAGGATGTAGAATGAGGGATATCATTGCTGATGTCAGATAGATCTTGGCTGAAAGCAGAGAATACCAGAAAGATGTTTACCTGTGTTTTATTGACTATGCAAAGGCATTTGACTGTGTGGATTGTAAAAAATTATGGATAACACTGTGAAGAATGGGAATTCAGAACACTTAACTGTGCTTATGTGGAACCTGTACATAGACTAAGAGGCAGTCGTTCGAACAGAACAAGGGGATACTGTGTGGTTTAAAATCAGAAAAGGTGTGCATCAGGGTTGTATCATTTCACCATACTTATTCAATCTGTATGCTGAGCAAATAATTCAAGAAGCTGGACTATATGAAGAAGAACTCAGCATCAGGATTGGAGGAAGGCTCACTAACAACCTGCAATATGCAGATGACACAACCTTGCTTGCTGAAAGTGAAGAGGACTTGAAGCACTTATGGATGAAGATCAAAGACTATAGCCTTTGATATGGATTACACCTTTACCTAAAGAAAACAAAAATCCTCACAACTGGACCAATAAGCAACATCATGATAAATGGAGAAAATATTGAAGTTGTCAAGGATTTCATTTTACTTAGAGCCACAATCAGCATTCGTGGACGCAGCAGTCAAGAAATCAAACGACACATTGCATTGGGCAAATCTGCTGCAAAAGACCTCTTTAAAGTGTTAAAAAGCGAAGATGTCACTTGAAGGACTAAGGTGCGCCTGACCCAAGGCATGGTGTTTTCAATCGATTCATATGCATGCAAAAGCTGGGCAATAAGTAAGGAAGACTAAAGAAGAACAGATGCTTTTAAATTATGCTGTTGGTGAAGAATATTGAATATATCATGGACTGCCAGAAGAACGAACAAATTTGTCTTGGAAGAAGTATAGCCAGAATGCTCATTAGAAGCAAGGATGGAAAGACCTAGTCTCACATACTTAGGACATGTCATCAGGAGGGACTGGCCCCTGGAGAAGGACATCATGCTTGGTAAATTAGAGGATCAGTGAAAAGGCAGAAGATCCTCAACGAGATGGATTGACAGAGTGGCTGCAACAATGGCCTCAAGCATAACAATTGTGAGGATGGCACAGGACTGGTTAGTGTTTCATTCTGTTGAACATAGGGCTGCTATAAGTTGGAACTGATTTGACAGCACCTAACAACAACAACAATAAATAAATAGCAATAAATAACGCAGTAGTACTTATACTACTTATGAAATACTAATTTTAAAACACTAAAAAAGAAGAAGGGGGATATAAAATCCCTGTTATAGTTTCCATAGTTACACTATTTACATTATTATAGCTTCCTAGGTTCTAATCACACTGACTAGATTACCTATTAGTGGCTAATTCCATCCAGTATGAGTTGAAGCCTACTAGTTTTGCTTTCAGGGGATGACCTTATGTCCAAGTTCTGGATGCACCTAACTATGGATTCCTATATACTCAGTATACATACTGGCAACTAGATATTTATTGATTCATTCATACATACATTCATTTTGTCTACTGGAGACTCAACAAATCATCCAAAATGGCATATTAATTCCTTTGGTCTTTATTTTGGATTAATGGTCAGAGAGTAGTTAGATATTGAATTTATTCTTTTTATTTTTACAAAAGGAATAAATGTTCAATGTACAACATTTAGGGAAAATAGAGAAGCAAAAATTAAAAAGTAAAAGTCAACTTTGAACCTGCTACTCCGAACAGCTATTGAGGCTTGATGCACTCTTGAATTTAAGTTGCCAGCATTTGGCTTTTCTTGTAAAACTTGAGAATATACTCTATTCTTGGTTAACCTGCTAACTGGTTTCTCTATAACTCAGTTTTACAACTAATATTGAGTAATTTAGCACCACTAATATTTAGTACCACTAATATTTAATATTTACTGCCACATACTGATGTTATCCACCACCTGTCTGTCAATTTGTCATACTGTGGTGGCTTTTGTGTTGTTAAGATGCTAGAAGCTATGCCACTGGTATTTCAAATACCAGCAGGTCACCTATGGAGGAGTTTTCAGCAGAACTTCCAGACTAAGAATAAGAAGAAAGGTCTGGTGATCTACTTCTGAAAACTAACCAACAAAAACCCTATGGGTCACAGAATATTGTCCTGTTATAGTGTTGGAAGATGAGCTGCCTAGATTGGAAGGCACTTAAAATACACCGTGGCTGCAACAATGGACTGGAGCATACCAATGGTCGCAGGACTGGGCAATGTTTTGTTCTATTGTACGTGAGTTGGAGCTGACTTGAAGGCAACTAACAACAACTGACGGTATAAGCACTATGCTAAACAACTTTATTTCCATTATTGTGTTTTTACGAAAATAATGCACACAAACCGTGCAACCCCCTCACATTATTTTCATAAGCGCACTATATCAGTATCTTTTTAACATGTTGCTGACTTCAATTTCATTTTTTTTTCTGTCCAGCAGATTTAATGTTACTGGGATAAAACTGATCTCGTGGAAATTTCATTTAAGGTAGACATTTTCCTAAACCAAGCGCAACCAATGGTGAACTGAATGGGCTCATGACGGAAATGAGACACCATGTTGAAATCAAAGACTATGAATGCACAAAGACCTAGAAATTGGTAAGTAAGAAATGATTTTACGCCTAAAACTACAAGAACAAGATGTTATTTATTTTTTATTGCTTTCATAAATCTTAAACTGAAACATAATTTTTTATATTCAATGTCTTTGAAATCAACAAATAAAAGTCACCAGAAGCAACTGTGTTTTCATCTTAAAATATGCCATTTTAGTTTATTCATTCATTATCATCATCAGTGTTCTATTCTCAAGGAAAGGCCATTCCATGAAATCTGGGATTCCTCTTTCATTTGCCAGACACTTAACTTTGATCTGAATTATGACAGTAGAGACAGCTTGATTCTGTTCCCTTCAGGAAATAATCCACTCTTTCAAGTCATTCTCCATCTCACACCATTTCGCTTTGGTCCCACAACGTGCATTTTCACAGATTCATTTTCTCCAGCTCCTTTTTCTCCTTTCTGCATTCATGAATGGACAACTCTCCAACCTTGAACTGTCTCGCTGCCACTCTGTTGCTTGTTTTTTCTGCCCTCCCCACGACTCTCAGTTTGGAGTTGGTGGTGTAGTACTTGTGTTTAATTCTTGCCATGATCCTAAAGGGTTCTTCTAAGATTTAGATTTATAAACTGAAAAAATGTGCACAGTATAATCGATAACTGGCTGGTTCAAGTAAAGAGATCGCAAAATTCAAAAGTGAGGTATACAAGAAGCAGGGGTCTTTTTATATGCTCGTAAGCATATGACTAAGGTGACTTATGATCACTGACCAAAGATTACGGTGCTAATAAGACATAATTAGACTATGAAATAAGCAGACCTAATATAGCTTAATGGTTTCAGTTAAGATGATCTGATAAGGTCTTCACATTCAACAGCTGAGTCAAGAGCAATCATGTATTAGTTTTGCTTTGTTTATTTCTCCAATTAAAAGCCAGAGTTGAAAGATGACTGTGATAATTATGTCAATGCAGACTGAATCAAGATTTCTATTGATAGTTTCTCCATGACATTTATGCCAGTGCAGGCTTCGCTTTGTCTACGCTTCCAAATTGCATATGATTTATGGACAGCCTTCAGTAGGTTCAAGGTTCCAATGACTCAAAATCAAGGTGGATAAAAGTGTCAACTTAAATTAATAGAAACAAACGCACAGTTTCAATTGTTTATTTTCTGATTACTGAGGTACTACCAAACTTGATCCATGACTTCTCGGCCATGGCTTATACCTTTATTATACAAATATGGTCAAAAGTAACATTTTTGGACGATTGAATGAGGGTGAATGGGGCCGAAATTCACTTCTGGAAATGTCACAAGACATGTGCGATACATGCAAGTGTGCACTATGCCATAACTTTTTATCATAATCTCATTTCCGCACATAGTATGTGCGTGTGCATTATTTACATGGGTGCCGGGTGTTATTTTCGAAAAAATACTGTATCTTATTTAGACTTCACTAAACCCTGTGAAAGCAGCCCTGGTGGCACAACAGTTAATTGCTAGGCTGCTAACTGAAAGCCTGGCGGTTCGAACTCACCTCGCAGCTCTGGGGGAAAAAAGACGGTGATTTGCTCCCATAAGAGATTACAGCGTAGAAAACCCTATGGGGAAGTTCTACTCAGTCACATGGAATTGCTATGAGTCAAAATCGACTCAAAGGCACCTAACAACAGCAACAAACTCTGTGAGTTAGGTACTAATATTACCCCCATTTTTCAGATGAGTAAATCAAAGCTTAGAGAGGTTAAGTAATTTGCCCATAACACCAAAAACCAAACTGTTGCCATGGAGTAGGTTCTGATTCATGGTGACCCCATGTGTTACACAGTAGAATTGCTCAATAGGGTTTTCCTGGCTGTAATCTTTTTTTTGTTATTATTTTTTCCCATACAAAAATTTATACATACATTGTTATGTGACTCTAATTGCTCTCCCCATATTGTGACAGCACACTCCTCCTTTCCGTCCCTGACACCCCATGTCCATTCAACCAGCTCCTAACCCTCTCTGCCTTCCCATCTCACCTCCAGACAGAAGCTGCCCGTTTAGTCTGCCTGGCTGTAATCTTTATGGAAGCAGATCACCAAGCCTTCCTCCCAGGGCTCCTCTGTGTGGGTTCAAACCACTAATCTTTAGGTTAACAGCCAAGGGCAAACCATTTGTGCCACACAGGGGCCAATTTGCCCAAACAAGGTTACAAAGCTAAGTAGTTTCAGAATAGGGATGCCATCCTAGTTCTGTCTGCCCATGAAGCTTATGCTCATACCACGTTGCTATAGTGTCTTCCTCATTCTTTCCCCCATATTTTTTTTATTGTTGTAATTAAATGAAGTTTACATTTCAAGTTAGTCTCCCATACAAAAAATTTTTTTTTGCATACATTGTTATGAGACCCCAATTGCTCACCCCATTCTGTGACAGCACACTCCTCCCCTCCGCCCCTGATTCCCCATGAACATTCAACCAGCTCTTAACTCTCTGCCTTCCCATCTCACCTCTGAACAGAAGCTGCCCCTTTGGTCTCTTGTATCTACTTGACTAAGAGGCACATTCTTCATGAGTATCACTTTATGTCCCACAGTCCAGTCCAATCCCTGTCTGAAGAGTTGGCCTTGGAAATTGTTTTAGTTCTGGGCTGAGAAAGAACCCAGGGGCCATGCTTTCCAGGGCACCTCCAGTCTCAGTCAGACCATTAAGTCTAGTCTTCTTACTAGAACTTGAGTTCTGCATCCCATCGTTCTACTGCTCCATCAGGGACCGTCTGTTGTGTTCCCTGTTAGGACATTCATTGGTGGTAGCCAGGCACTACCTAGTTCTTTTGGTCTCAGGCTGATGAAGTCTCTGGGTTATGTCCCCCATGATATTTTTTATAGAAGTAAAATGTCATTTTTTTAAACTTTCACATTCGGGAAAGTCATCATATTCCAGTTATTGAAAGACTAACCTAATTTATCCATACCTCTACACAATTCCTGTGAAAGTTTTTTGAAGTTAGTGTCTCCAGGCAAAAATTTTAAGATCTAAAAGAAATACACATGAATAAAATTCTTTCCCTGATAAAATAAAACAGTGGATGTTACCAGTGATTTGCCTCATTTTGAAACTGGAACCATCATCAGAGAACCAGTTTCCATTTATATACAACTACATAGTACTTTTTCTGATTGTAATTTCTATAAAGTTATAGTGCATTGTTACAGTTGACAAACTGGAATTTTACCAGCTAATTTCCTGCTGCTGTATGGTTTTATTATAATGAAATAAAGGGATGGTCTGAGGAGCGTTTGGGTGGCACGAATGGTTAAGTACTTGACTACTAGCCAAAAGGTTGACAGTTGAAACCCACACAGAGGTGCCTCGGAAGACAGGCCTGGTGACCTGCTTCTGAAAGGTTACAGCTTTGAAAACCCTACGGAGAAGTTCTACTCTGCATACATGGGGTCACCATGAGTCAGAATCTACTTGATAGCAACTAATGACAACGGGGAAAAAAGAGCAGAAAATTATAGAATGTTAGAGTGGGAAGCAATTTAGAGACTACGTAGGCCATCCTCCTTATTTCAGAGATGAGAAAACTAAGGCCCAGAGAGTTAAATACTTCTGTATCTCTTAATTTGTGATAGTACACAAAGTGTAAGATTAAAGGTGTGTGAAAAATGATTTTCACTTGATAATTAAGGCAGTCTTGCAAATATATTTTAATTAACTTTCAAAACTATATAAATAAGAATGACCAAAAAAAATTCAAACAGCAAAAAGCATAATTTCTGGTACATACAAAGTGCTTAAGAAATATTTGTGAATGAACAAATGAATAAAAAGTATTTATTGCTTTCATTTTTCAAGTTCCCTCACAATCCTTGAATTCATATTTTATATGCAGTCATAATGTATATATATAATTTGGTACTTTGCTTTTTAAGCTTGAGTTATAGCATCAACATTTTTCCTTGTTATAAAATATGACTGTAAGCTTTTAAAGTACCTATTGAAGTTACAAAGGAGCCCTGGTGATGCAGTGGTTAAGCACTCAGCTGCTAACAGAAAGGTGGGTGGTTTGAACCTACTAGCCGGTCCATGGTAGAAAGATGTGGCAGTCTGCTTCCATAAAGACTACAGCCTTAAAACCCTATAGGGCAGTTCTACTCTATCCTATAGGGTCACTACGAGTCCAAATCAACTCGATGGCAACAGGTTTTGGTTTTGGTATTGAAGTTACAACATTTTTGATTCATACACCCGAATGATTATCAACAGGGGTGGATCCAGGTTTTGGGGGCTTTCAATAAGAAAAAGAATATAAAAATGTTACTTTTATAAAGTTTACAAAATAATGAAAACATATCTAACTCTTTCAAAAGACCCTTTGGAGGGCCTTGCGGGGGCCTTGCAGCCGGGGGCCCTGAAGCTTCATTAGCTTGACAGTAGTACACTTGCCTCTATTAATAACCAGACACCATCTTCTTGGTGGTTATGATGTAGCTCGTGCATTTTTTAGAGGTTTATTAAACTTTTTAGTTAAAGTACCAAATTATATACATACATTATGACTGCATATAAAATATGAATTCAAGGATTGTGAGGGAACTTGAAAAATGAAAGCAATAAATATTTTTTATTCATTTGTTCATTTACAAATATTTCTTGAGCACTTTGTATGTACCAGGCATTATGCTTTTTGCTGTTTGAATTTTTTTTTGGTCATTCTCATTTATATAGTTTTCAAAGTTAATTACTAAACTTTTAAAAATGTATATGACATTTTGATAGTGTTAGCAATACTTTCTTCTAACAAAGAACTAATAATTTCTTTTCCAGTACTGAGATTAAGAATTGTTCAGTTTTTTAAAGGTTGGTGTGTACGGTATGATTTTTTTTGAAAGTTAATGTGCTTGGCTGCTACCAAAAGGTTGGTGGTTTGAGTCTACCCAGAGGTACCTCAGAAGAAAGGCCTGGTGATCTACTTCTGAAAAATCACCCATTGCAAACCCTATGAAGCACAGTTCTACTTTGACACACATGGGGTCGCCATGAGGTGGAGCCAAATCAATAGTAATTTTTTTGTTTTGTTTTGTTGACAGCAACAGCAAGAAAATGAAAACAAACTAATCCTGACACTTGGTCCTTGGCCTTAAAACAAATTTCCTCATTTTTCGGCATTAAGTTACTTGCAAGATCCTGGTGACTAAGTGTTAAATAAGCATCTAAAAGCTATATTTATCTGTGATAAACCACTTTTTTTTTTTTTTCTTCCCAAAGTTTAAAGGGCTTTTCTGAAAGACAATTTTTAAAAATCTTTTAAATGAAAGCATGTCACAACAGGGCTGGAATAAGTCTAGTGCTCTGGAGTGTCTGGTTGTACACTGTTCTAGTGTTTGAGATAATCTTGAATAAAACTCACAGATCAAATTACAGTGAAAAGCCCCTCAAGAGTCAAAGAGTTGACAGCTGAGGCAGAACTAAACTATCAAGCCTGTGGAAGAAGGATGCTTAGAGTTTCCTTGAAGTGAGGCAGGCCAATTGGGAGATTTAGAGTTTCCTTGAAGTGAGGCAGGCCAACTGGGAGATTCACTGCTAGTTTCAGTTGCCCTTTAAAGGTTGGTACCTTTTTCTCCTCTGAAAGAGAAGCTATCAGGCATAACAACATTATCAGTTGAACATTCTTCATTTGTGGGCAGTTTTGGAATAGAATATTCTAAGTGGAAAGAATGAATATTGATTATTTTTGAGAAGCAACAAAATAGAGAGGATTATAAATTAGCTTGTCGTTTTCTGATAGCTTTAGACATATTTCAAGTTGAATAGAATTGAGTACTTCAGGCTTGGTGTTTGCTAGGCCTGGGTTCTATTTCAGGCCCCATTATAAACTCGGTGGCTTTTAAATTATAGGCTTCAAATTCCTAATCTGTAAATTGGGATTAATAACTATCTCAAAGAATTACAAATGAAAACGAAAATTCTTGGTGCAATTCCTAACACATAGAAAATGCTCAATAACTACCTGCTATTATGACCCTGGAAACCCTGGTGGTGTAGCGGTTAAGAGTTCAGCCGCTAACCAAAAGGTCGGCAGTTCGAATCTGCCGGGCGCTCCTCAGAAACCCTATAGGGCAGTTCTACTCTCTCCTTTAGGGTCACTATGAGTCAGAATCGACTCCATGGCAATGGGTATAATGATTGTATCCATAGTTAAAACATTAACCTACCATATATGGGAATCTCCTGTCTCTCCATTATAATTTCCCACATTGGCTATAGTAAAATACAGTTTAAAATGAACTTCAAACGATTGTGCAGATTAATTTATTTATTAATTTCATTAAGAAATGCTTTAAAAAATAATAACTACAATATAGAACATTTGGGGGAAAAAAACCAACAAACCACCCATAATTCCATCAGATTTATGTTGAATTTCCTTCTTGTGTTTTTTTCCTTAATGCAGACTCTGTTTAATAAAAAATAGTCTTGAAATAAATAGAACCAATTATTTTCTTTTCATGGAGGTTTAGTATTATGGCATTATTATAATGGAATATTTCAAATGCATGGCAAATCTTAAATATATTTTACATGAAACTACTTGAGAAAAATTAGATGGAAGAAAGAGGTATACATTTTATGTTGTATTTACAGTCTTTTCAAAAATATTCATGTTTTATAAGGTTATGATCCTATTGCATACAGAATTTAATATTCTGCATTTTTTCTTACACTATATCACAAGCCTTTCTCCATACCACTAAATACTACTAAAGCAACATTCATAGCAGCAACAGTAATCTGAGGACGAGATTTAGTTTTCTCAACTCTGTACGTGAAGACACTAAAGCAGGTGAAGGTGTGTGAGAAGTCAGAAATTTGGAGTGAGTACTGTTGACTTGCCTGCAACTATAATGTAGAAAATACAGAAAAAGAAGCTGGAACTCAGAATTCTTGCTTTCCAACTAAATGACCAAGTCAGAAAAAGAATGTGAAGTATTATCAACATAATCCTAAATTCTATATACTGTACACTTTTAGTTCTTCTTGAATGGATAGGAGAGTGGTGGAATATTATTCAGTGGTAAAGACTTATATGTCATGATATGATGTTATTACTGGGGTTTAGCCCCCCAAAACGGTCTTTAAAATTTAGCGAGCAATGCAAATCTTCATTATATAGAACAAATCATGGTCTGATCATGGTTTTCTGGATTTAGCAGCGTTTGCTGTTGGAAACATGCTTTTTACCTTTTACTTATGCTTTTGTGATTAAATTAATTTCAGAGCAAAGTTTTTGCTTTTAAACTGCTTTGTTCCTTTAACTTACTCCTGCTGTTATAAATACGGGAAGGAATTAGAGCTATGTTTTAAAAACTGTAAAATATAACATACATTGAGGAAAGTGTATTATACATCTGCAGTTTAACGAATAAGTGTAAAGCAAATACACGTGTAATCACCACCTAGGTCAAAAAATAAAATATTACCAGAGGGTAACCCTGTGCTACTCTCCATCACAACCCTCTTCTTCCTTTCTGACTAACTTGACTCTAATAATTGTTTTTAAAAACCGGACTGTGATGTGGTAACACTGGATAAGTTAAATTAACACGACAAAAGGCAAGAGTATTTCCTTAAATCCCAATATTTTCCATACATGCAAAGACAGTGAACAACTTAACAACTTTTCAAGTGCTTGTTCCTCCTTTCGCTTTTCAAACTTCACATTTTAACACCTATTTTTATTCCGCAGTTGACCTCACCTGCAGAGTTTAATTTAAAAAAAAAAACAACTTCAGTGTAGATTTTCATTCCTCCCGCTCTCCTTTGCCTTCAACTACAAAGAAACAATGATTTAAACCCTTTGTGGTCTTTTAGAAAATTACACAGATACCCCATTGTGGAACCCTATAATCCCTTCGTGGAAAGGAAGAGATTAGCATATGAATACAAAGCAAAATGAATCCAGAATACAAAATGATCTACTGGATTGTGAAGCTCTTGCATTCTTAAAAATTTATTTATTTCCTCTTTTTGTATTGCCCCTTTAGTGGTCTCAGGGTTAAGGGAATTGAGCTTCCCCTCTGGTTACCCGGAAAAGGATTAAAAGAAAACAGCCAATAGATTCTAGCGTGTGCAAAAACCAACAGATGGCTCATAGCGCCAGTGGAATCTGCTACACTCGACATGAACTTGCTTGCCGGCTAGGAGTGTAGAAAGTGCTGTTCGCAGACTGCGCGGTGAAGGAGAGAAAGCGACAGAAGAGAGAGCCATAGTGCTGACGTTGGAGGCCCAGCCCTGCGAGGTTGCATAGGGTAAGTGGCGTTGGCCGGGAGGCAGTGGCGAAGGG
Organism: Trichechus manatus latirostris; assembly: GCF_000243295.1. Lineage (NCBI taxonomy): Eukaryota > Metazoa > Chordata > Mammalia > Sirenia > Trichechidae > Trichechus > Trichechus manatus. Next base: position 766,369 of record NW_004444074.1, read on the forward strand.
GAAGGAAAAAGGATTTGGGCTAGGGGGCGGGGCCTGCGGCGCAGCGTGGCTCCTCATTGCTGGAGTGCCGCTGCCAATCTCGCAGAATCGCTCGGTTAACCAGTGCGCTGGCGAGACGCGCTCAGATATACTGAGTGAGCCCTGAGAAGCAGTCTCAGATCCTGACGGTGCAGCAGCCTGCAGTCTCAGCCAGGGAGTCCCAGCCGCTTTCAATGGAGGAGAAGCCCGGCCAGCCACAGCCTCAGCACCATCACAGCCACCACCATCCGCACCATCATCCCCAGCAGCAGCAGCAGCAGCAACAGCCGCACCACCACCACCATTATTATTTCTACAACCATAGCCACAACCACCACCACCACCATCATCACCAGCAGCCTCACCAGTACCTGCAGCATGGAGTCGAAGGCAGCCCCAAGGCCCAGCCAAAGCCGCTGAAACATGAGCAGAAACACGCCCTCCAGCAGCACCAGGAAACGCCGAAGAAGAAAACAGGTCTGGGAGGGAGGACGGGAGGGGGAAGGGGACTGGGGGTGGGGGGCAGGAGAGATGGGGGTGGGGCTGGAGCAGAAAAGCGCGGACGGGGTCGAGTATGTGTGTGTGTCGGTCCTCTGGGTCTGGGGATGCCCCCTTTCATTCTCCCAAACCTTCCCCAGGCTCGGGCTAGGCAGTGGGGTTTGTAGCGCCCTCTCTTTCCTCTCAGGGAGAGGCCCAGCCAGGCCAGTGTGACCTTCTCGGCCCCCGCCCCGGCTGGAGGGAGAGCGGGAGGGTCGGCCTGAAAGTCTAGCCCTATTCCTTTCCCGTTTTCCTCTCTGCTGCCCTGAGGGGGCCTTAATTTGCGGCCCTCAGATAAGGCGAATTTAGCCCCTTCCCAGAAAAATCCCTCGGGGTGTAACTCAGGAAGGCCTAGTGAATCCCTACGCGGGTGGGTGACGCGAGACCCTTTTGCAAGTGGCGAGGGAGAGGGTAGGTGGGCAGAGTTAAGAAAGTGTTCTCCCTCATTCGCCACCCCAAGCCCACCTGTGGCCTTGGGGTTCCCCGGCTAGGGGGCGGGTGGGACCCCTCGTCTCTTGGGTCATTTCCACCCCGAAACACCCCTTTGGGGCTCCGGAGCCCGCGGCTTCTCCCCGCGGCTCCTCCCCAGGCCGGCGCCCCGGGCCCGCTCCCCCCAGAGCCGGCGCGGCTGGAATGTTCTCTCCTCCTCGCGGGGCCGCTTCCTGTCCGCCATGTTGGAAGCCGATTCCTGTCACCGACTCTGGCCCACTGAGGAGCGGAGGGGGAAGGGTGTGGAGGGGCACAAGGCACGGCGGAGCCGGGTGACCGGGGATCCCCACCGGCCGTCGCCTCTCCCCTTTGCGCTGCGGGGGTGCCGCCGGCTCGCGGTCGCCCCTCCCCCCGTCGCAGCAGGCCGGGGTTGTGTAACCCGGTGGCGGCCGCGCGGTCCCGGGCGGGT
>NW_004444074.1:767921-820302 GCF_000243295.1 Trichechus manatus latirostris
GCTCCCGGGTGCGGCGGGAGACGCGGGCGGTCGGGGCGGGGAGCCGGCCTCGAAGCGGAGCCGAGGGGAAAGGAGGCCGCGGGCGGTGGCCACGGCGGTTCTCCGAGCTAGAGAGTTGGGGTGAGAGTAGGGGGGGTGCATTTTGGGTAGAGGCGGTGCCTGAAGGCCGGGTGGGGTACCCAGCGGGAACCAAGCTCCCCGGTCACGAGTTTCTTTGCCACAGGAACCTCATCTCCTGCCAGGTTCGCTCACGACTCCGCCTTTGAGGCTTTCACTTGGGCCCTTTCCTCATTTTCTACAAAAAAAAAAAGCTTTTTCCCCCTGCCCCAACACATACCTTCTGAGCTTAGGTAGTATCTTTGAGAAAGAGAGAGCTTAAAAAAGTGTTTCATTGAATGGGGGAGAGGGCGAGGGTTTTTGACCCGTTTTTGTCCTTTAGAATGAACCGAGGTGGTTCATCCATGAGGTTGGATCAGTACCATCTTGCCTTGGATGAGGCTTTTTCTATGTTTCCAGGAAAAATGTTTTTTTCGCATTTTAAGACCGAAATTCACCCAAAACCTCTTAAAAAAAAAAAAAAAGTGTGAAGGTAAAAGACATATTAGAAGAGATGTGAGAAGAAATGAGCTTAAAAGTTTATGACCACACATTTCAAAAAAATAAGAGTTCTTTATAAATTAAAATGAAAAGAATGGTAAGAAAGTGAATGTTTTAAATTAAAAGGAAGGGGATGGTAAGAAAGTGAATGTTAAATTCAGCATGTCAGATTTGATACAAGCAAGCAGTTATTGAAAGCTGGAGAAAAGCTAAATGCTTTCCTATTGAAGACTTAATATAACTTTAAGACTGAAATTGGAGTGCCAATTTTCCCGTTTGGGGGATGGTAGGGACACATGAATGTCTTGAATATTTAATTCTAAGGATTTGAAACAGTTTAAAAGATCTTTTCAATTTACAGATGAAGAAACCTTAACCTTATTAGGGTTGCTTAGGATCTATTATTAGGGAATGTTACTTTCCAGATTAAAAAGTTGCATTTTATCGATCTCTTTAATATACTAACGCAGGACTGCTTTCTACATATAGAAGTGACCCTTAAACCATTCAAGGTGGCATCTATCAAAATTGTCTTATCCTGGAAGCAATAAAGTGAGAAACTGGGCTTAACAGTTTTGAGAGAATGTAAACAATTTGTGATGAGCAGTTTTGCATGTGTGACCTGGTTACAGTGCTGTTGCTTTGACAAGTATAATGCTAATTTACTAAGAAAACTTCTGAAATGTACCTGTTATGTTGAGGTGGTCTTTAAATGACCCATTATCCACAAACCTGTGAAGAGGAACAATTTTTCTTTATCCAGAAGGGGGCGCAAGAGAGGGCCACAAATGTGTTCAGTAATTTTAATTTCAAATCCAAATGCTAGATTTATCAGGACTCAAGTTTTGCTGAATCTGTTTGAAGTCAGCTTAGATGCTTTACCATGGCATCTATAAATAATAAAAGCATTAGGAGTCCTTTTGTTTTTTAGTAACTTTTTATAGTGTTTACATTGTCCTAAAATACCTAAGTTTGTTCTTAGAAATTTTTGGTTTTAAAAAGAAAACTTCTCTCTGGAAGACTTTTTATACATCAACAAGGTTGCCATGGAAAAAAATTTCATATTGCTAAATGATATATATAATTATATATATATATTTTTTTAAATTAAAACTTAGGGGTGGGAGTATAGCGGTTTCTGAGTTGTTTTTCTTTGGTGATTCCTGAAATCTGAGCCACTGAACATTAGTAATCTTAGAAAAATTATTCCAGTTCACTTAAAAGTCTTAACTTTGGTCCAACTGTTTGGACATAGGATTTTTTTTTTTTTTGTATTTAAGACAGCTTAATTTTAATTAGAAACCCTAGTGGCGTAGTAGTTAAGAGTTTGACTGCTAACCAAAAGGTTGGCAGTTTGAATCCACCAGGTGCTCTTTGGAAACCCTATAGAGCAGTTCTGTCCTATAGGGTCACTATGAGTCAGAATCGACTCGATGGCAGTGGATTTGGTTTTTACTTTTAATTGGAAGCTCTGGTGGTGCAGTGGTTAAGAGCTCTGGCTGCTTACCAAAAGGTTGGCAGTTCAAATCCACCAGCTGCTCCTTGGAAACCCTATGGGGCGGTTCTACTCTGTTCTGTAGGGTCAGTGTGAGTTGGAATCGACTCGATGGCAATTTTGTTTTTGTTTTTAACATTTAATTGAAATCTGGAAAGTTGTGACTAATGGCTAAAAGGGTATAGACCTTTGCTTAACCTGATGGCATCTTAAGTGGTATATATATATAGTTCTTTGGTCCTGAGTTGCAGAAGGATAAAGTTACATTTGCTAAAAATGTTCAGTCTGTAATTAGGAACTTTCTGCTTTTCTAAAGAAAAAGCAACCTTTTAGAAATATCCCAGGCAGTAATCTCTTCCCTCCTGTTTCAGAGAATTAGAATTTTTCCACCAAAAGTGGCTTGATTGGCTAGCATAGCTTTTTCAGCAGCCAGAAAATAAAAAATGTAACCCTACAGGAGTTAAAAACTTTTGCACAAACTAGTCTCTCGTGGTAAAAGTTTTGCCACTGTCTTAGAAGTGATTATACTTTGAGTATTTTTTCTTGAGTGTATTTTTCTGATAATACAGTGGAAGGAAATGCCTTTATTTACTGATTTTTTAGTGTTCCCACCTTTTTTTACTGATGTAGAATAAGTGACTTAAAATTACAGTGAACCCTGTCGTGAATCTTCGCAGACTAAGGTATGTTCCTTCCACATCAAACTCCTTCAGAATAGTGGCCCTCAAACTGTTTTTTTTTAAACTCGGTATACTTTACATTCTTAAAATTGAGCACCTCCAAATAGTTTTCAATGTGGGTTATATCTGATGATACTTAACCATATTAGAAATTAAAACAGGAAATTTCAAAATAAGATTACAGAAGCTCACATGCCTTTTAGCCTTCACAGGCTAAAGACCCAAGAGAATGAGAGTGGTAAGGGCAAATAACTTAGTATTCCAGTTGGATCTTTCCCCCAAAAAAGCTGCATTGGTTGTGTGTGTCTGTCCTATTGCATATCTATTTCTAATGACCTCAAATGCTTTCACATACATTTTCCAGAAAGATAGTTAACTAGTTACCACTATTTTACTAGTAAGCAAATGGGAAAAGTTGTTGAGTTGTCCCAGTTTGGTCCTGAATCATTGTTCTGAGAGTTCCTTGAACCACCTGTAGCAATATAAGTTCACCGTTTTTTATGGTGGTGAAGGTCTTTAAACCTGAGTACCATAACACTTTAAAATTAGGTAACTTTCATTGTAGTTTTGTTAGTAAATATTTTCTTAGTGCCTCATTTGGGTTGGTAGTATGACATAGTGAAAGCATGGATTCCAGGCAGACTGGAATTGAGAGTTCCAGTTCTGCCACTTTGTGACTTGGGCAGGTTATTTAATCTCTTTGAGAAGTGTGTTTACTCAAATAGAAAATGGAGAAAATATATCTTATAAGGGTTACAAAAACACTGGTACATAGGTGTTTTGGTTTCATGTATTAACAATATGATCTAATGTCCAGGAAATGTCAAGACTTCATTAGACTTTAAGACTTCTTTAGAAAAAGTTCATGTTAGTTTTGTTCACTTTTAAAAGTTAAATTGGAAATAGAATCACAGAAATGGAAACTGCTTATGGTGACTACCAGCCATTTATAGTTTCAAAGGAATGAAGTCGGAAATTTCTTGTAATTACTATGTCAGTTTACTTGATTTTGCCAAGATGGTATGTCTGCTCTTAATTGTAAAGGAAAATTTTATAATGGCCTTGTGAGAGTGATAGGTAGGTTGATGGGAGAGATTATGGCATACTGCTTAAGAGGTCATGTTCTCTCTGGCCTCAGACTTTGATTTGAATCTGGCTTCGTTCTGTCCCTTGCTTAGCGGTAAAAATTTGGGCAAGTTACTCAATGTCTGGGTAGACTCCCATTTCCTAATCTGTAAAATAGGGCTAACAAGCGTCTTCTCATAGAGTTGTAAAATAACATTTAGAGATAAAGCTCATAGCGTAGTGTCGCACACAGTAAGTAAACAGTTACAAATGTTTGATAGTACTGTAATTTACATGTTGTAATTAAAAAATACCTTTTTGTTTTCCTAGGTTATGGTGAACTAAATGGTAATGCTGGAGAAAGAGAGATATCTTCAAAGAATCTGGGTTCTGATGAAGCTACCAACCCTTTCTCCAGGGTCCTCAATGGCAACCAGCAAGTTGTAGACACTAATGTGAAGCAGACTGTAAAGGCCAGCACCTTTGGGAGAGCAGGAATTAAAACCAAGAATTTCATTCAGAAAAACAGTATGGACAAAAAGAATGGAAAGTCTTATGAAAATAAATCTGGCGAAAACCAAACTGTAGACAAGACGGATACTGTAGCGATTCCAAATGGTGTTGTAACAAATAATTCTGGCTATATTACTAATGGTTATATGGGCAAAGGGGCAGATAATGATGGTAGTGGATCTGAGAGCGGATATACCACTCCTAAAAAAAGGAAAGCTAGGCGCAATAGTGCCAAGGGTTGTGAAAACCTTAATTTAGTGCAGGACAAAATAATGCAACAAGAGACCAGTGTCCCAACCTTAAAACAGGGACTTGAAACTTTCAAGCCTGATTACAGTGAACAAAAGGGAAATCGAGTAGATGGTTCTAAGCCCATTTGGAAGTATGAAACTGGAGGAACAAGTCGAGGAAAACCTTCTGTGGGTGATATGCTGCGGAAAAGCTCTGATATTAAACCTGGTGTGAGTAGTAAAAAGTTTGATGATCGGCCCAAAGGAAAGCATGCTTCAGCTGTTGCCTCTAAGGAGGATTCATGGACTCTATTTAAACCACCCCCAGTTTTTCCAGTGGACAATAGCAGTGCTAAAATAGTTCCTAAAATAAGTTATGCAAGCAAAGTTAAGGAAAACCTCAACAAAACTGTACAGAATTCTTCTGTGTCTCCATCTTCATCTTCATCCTCTTCGTCATCTGCTGGGGAAACTCAGACCCAGTCTTCAAGCCGGTTATCCCAGGTCCCTATGTCTGCGCTGAAATCTGTTACTTCTGCCAACTTTTCTAATGGGCCTGTTTTAGCAGGGACTGATGGAAGTGTATATTCTCCAGGGAGTCAGCCACTGCTAACTACTGCTGCTAATACTCTGACACCCATCTCTTCTGGAACTGATTCAGTTCTCCAGGACATGAGTTTAACTTCAGCAGCTGTTGAACAAATTAAGTCTAGCCTTTTTATCTACCCTTCAAATATGCAAACTGTGCTATTGAGCACAGCACAAGTGGATCTGCCCTCTCAGACAGATCAGCAAAACCTGGGGGATATCTTCCAGAATCAGTGGGGTTTATCATTTATAAACGAGCCCAGTGCTGGCCCTGAGACTGTTATTGGGAAGTCATCAGATCATAAAGTAATGGAAGTGACATTTCAAGGGGAATATCCTGCCACTTTGGTTTCACAGGGTGCTGAAATAATCCCCTCAGGAACGGAGCATCCTGTGTTTCCCAAGGCTTATGAGCTGGAAAAACGGACTAGTCTTCAAGTTCTGGGTAGCATTATAAAATCTGGGACTACCAGTGAGAGTGGAGCCTTATCCTTGGAATCCAGTCATATAGGTGACCTGCAAAAAGCAGACACCAGTAGTCAAGGTGCTTTAGTGTTTCTCTCAAAGGACTACGAGATAGAAAATCAAAATCCTTTGGCCTCTCCCACGAACACTTTGTTAGGCTCTGCCAAAGAACAGAAATACCAGAGAGGCCTAGAAAGGAATGATAGCTGGGGTTCTTTTGACCTGAGGGCTGCTATTGTATATCACACTAAAGGTAACTCATTTAAATGTTTCATATATAAAGATTCTTATTGGCCAGTTTAAGATATTTTTATTAGCTGTTTGTATTAGGGGTGAACTTTAGAAATTACTATGACTTTTTTTTTTTTTTTAAGAATTTCAGAGCTTAGTTGAGACAATCACAGTGTGGGTAAGCATCTAATGTTGGATTCTAATTCAGAGTCTTTGGAAATAGTATAGTATAGCTAAAGTTTAGAAGGAATTTTGACTTCCAACTTAAAAGCATTTCTTTTTATGTAGACAGGTATAATTGGCCTTTTGCCTGGTTCAAAAAATAAAGGAGGGAAGTTGAAGGGGTGACATTATATTTTCTCTTGAACACTGCTGAGTTCTTTTTAAATTTTTTTCTTTGAACAGGTGTTCCCTCTTTTTTTTTAAATCATATACTTCTTAGAATCATTAGTGAGCTCATTTAATAGTTCTGATTTGCTTAAAATAAGTAGGAGTGGTGTTTGTGAGGAGTCCAAAAAGATGTTAAACTATTCTCCTCTTTTATAACTATTAAGGATCCCTAATGGCATAGTGGTTAAGAGTTCCGCTGCTAGCCAAAGGACGGTAGTTCAAGTCCACCAGCCGCTCTTTGGAAACGGAATGGGGCAGTTCTACTCTGTCCTATAAGGTCGCTATGAGTCAGAATCAACTTGACGGCGAGTTTTTTTTTTTTTTAATAACTATTATAAAAAGTGTTAAACTATTTTTTCTCTTACAAGAACGAATAATAAGTGCTAAATGTTAACTAGAAAATAATTTAGACTACAAGAGTAGGACCAGGCAGTGTTTCGTTCTATTGTACATAGGGTCACTATGAGTCGGAACCGACTTGATGGCACCTAACAACAACACAGTACCAGCATGAATAGTATCATAGAGACCAGGCTCTCAAAAGTGTGTACTTTTCACAGCCCCAAAGCCCATGTTAAAAATGAATCAAATCTTTCAAGTTCCATGTTAATAACTTTCTTAGAATGTTGTTTGTGTCTTGAAGAAAAACTTGACGTATGGCATAAGTGTAATTTAAATCCATAGAACAAATTATGAGGTTTAATGAATGGTGTTCACAACCAGTGCATAAGAGAACAGTGGTTTTCAGTGCTCCTAGACCCTTCTACCTTTATCTTTCCTCCCCCTCCTCAACACAAATCCACACCCCATGCATGCATGCACACACATTCTCATTTTTAACACTTGCTCATTTAGGCAGTGACTTGCAACTGCAGAGAAAGGGGAGGATATCAGGATGTGTGGATGAGGTAATTATAGCATTCTCCCTGAAAGAATTACTTCCTCTGATGAATAACAAAGCTATTTATTCATGTAACTTAAGCAAGTTACCTAATCTGCATACCTTTCCTTATCGGCAAACTGGAAGACATTTAGTAAAATAAACATCTTTTTAATATTATTTTTCTTCCTTTAAAACAATGGGAGTAAGTAGTAGAATTACTTTATGGGAGTTTAGGAGTAGGAATCCTGGCAGATAAAATTAGCTGTCTTCTCTTGCTCTTCTCTGCTCTTTGGAAGAAAGAATGAGTTAACCAGGAGCTGAATGTTTTAGCAAAGTTAGGGCAAAAAAGAAATGTTTAGTTTCTTAAGACATGTAGTTAGTTATATATAAGTTAAATTCTGCCAGAGGGAGTTGGGTGTTTTTGGTGTCATTTTCTGTGCCATCTACCCTCCAGAGAGGCCATTACTTGGAAAATCTTTACCAAAGTTTCTTAGTGGTCATCATTTTAGCCTGAGAGGTTATCTGGTTGTGTTATGTTCCTACCCCCAACAAAACTCTGGGACAGTGTTTTACTTATCTAGTGCTGCTATATGGCGCAGTGGTTAACAGCTACTGTGAACTACGGCTGCTAACCAAAAAGGTTGGCAGTTTGAATCCACTAGTCGCTCCATGGAAACTCTATGGGGCAGTTCTGCTCTGTCCTTTAGGGTCAACATAAGTCGGAACTGACTTGATGACACGTAACAACAACAGTAGTGCTGCTAAAACATAAATACCATTAGTGGATGGCTTTAACAAACAAATTTTTTTTCTCACAGTTTAGGAGGCTAGAAGTATGAATTCAGGGCGCTGGCTCTAGGGGAAGGCTTTCTGTGAGCTCTGGAGGAAGGTCCTTGTCTCTTCTGAGCTTCTGCTCTGGGGCAGTCTTATTTTATTGTACTTTAAGTGAAAGTTTACAATTCGTGTTAGTCTCTCATACAAAAATTTATACGTACATTGTTAAATGTGACCCTAGTTGCTCTCCCTGTACTGTAACAACCACACTCCTCCTTTCACCCCAGATTTCCCATGTCCATTCAACCAGCTCCTGACTCTGCATTCTCATCTCGCCTCTGGACAGGAGCTGCCCCTTTAGTCTCATGTATCTACTGAACTAAGAAGCATACTCTTCACGAGTATCATTTTATGTCCCATAGTCCAGTCTAATCTTTGCATGGAGAGTTGGCCTCGGGAAAGGTTTTAGTTCTGGGTTGGCAGAGAGTCTGGGGGCCATATTTTCTGGGGTTCCTCTAGTCTCCATCAGACCATTAAGTCTGGTCTATTACTAGAATTTGAGTTCTGCATCCCATTTTTCCCCTGCTCCATCAGGAACTCTGTTGTGTTCACTCCTGGGCAATCTTCATGTGGCTTGCTATTGCTATCTCTTTACCCCCACCCCACCCCCACTCTGCTCTCTTGTTTAATCTCAAGAGGTTAATTCAAAATATACCCTACACTAATCCTGCCTCATTAACATAACAAAGACAACCCATTCCCAGATGGGATGATAACCACTGGCCTAAAAGTTTAGGATTTACAACACGTGTTTTGGGGGGACATAATTCAATCCATAATTGACAAATTGTATAATTACGTATTGTGAATTATGTATTGGATGATGATTATTATGCAGAATTGCGGACCTTTTAAAATGTGGAAATATTAGTTCTATTTATTTCTAGATACCATGTATGCATCTTCCCTATAGATGGGTTAACTAAATATGAAATAGTGATGTTTAGAGAAACTAAATGCTGTTCCATAGGTGCAGTTATGTTTAGTTTTGCTGGTGTTACAGAAAATATTTGCTTTAGTTTACTGTGTGTCAATTTGAGTTTTGTAGTTGAACGGTGAGATTGGATTATTATTGATTCCCCCCCACTCCCCGCCCAGAACAAGTAGATAATACTCAATTCGGTTAGATCCCAAAGTGGCAAGCTGTTTGAATTTTTGCGAAGTGTAGACTGGTCCATTAAGGTTTTTCTTCCCTTGGATTTATTTTGAATCAGAACTTTTTTAAAGATTTTGTTTTGTATACAGAGGCTTTTTTTTTTTCTTTTAAGCTTTCTTAAATTCTAAAAGAGAATAATCTGGGTTTATTGGAATAGCCCGTAAGAGCACCTCTATTTTCTTAGTTCTTTAGTGTACTCTTTCTTCTTTTATTTTTATTTTTATTGTTTTTTCAGTGAAAGTTTACACAGCAAATTAAGATTTGCGTTTAACAATTTATATACAAATTGTTCAATGACATTGGTTACTTTTTCACAATGTGTCCACATTCTCATTATTTCTTGTTCTGGTTGCTCTGTTTCCAGTAACCTAGTTTCCCTGCCTTCTTACCTTCTCATCTTTGCTTTAGAGTAATTAATTGTTGACGGGTCTCATATAGATGATTTTCAAAGGAGTGTAGTACTGATGAGAAATAGTCTTTATTTAATGACCCAATCTGTTGTTTAGCTGGAAGGTGATCTTAGGGGATAGTTACAGTTTAAGGTTTAAAAGCATATCTAAGGTCAGTAGTCTCAGAGAGTCTTCTAGTCTCAACTGTCCAGTGAGTCTGGACTTTTTAAGAATTTGAGTTACGTTCCACATTTTTTCCCGTTCCATCAGGATCCATCTATTGTGCCCCTGATCAGAATGATCGGTAGCGGTAACCGGACACCATCTAGTTTTTCTGGTCTCAGGGTACATGAGGCTGTGGTTCGCATAAGCTGTTAGTCCTGTAGACTAGTTTCTTTGAGTCTTCGATTTCCTTTCTCTTTTGCTTCAGACGAGTAGAGACCGGGAAGTTGTGTCTTAGATGGCAGCTCACAAGCTTTTAAGACCCTAAATTAAGATGTAGAACTTAAACTTTATGAACTATCTTATGCCAGTTGACTGAGTTTCCCACGAGACTATGGTCCTTGAAACCCAGAAAACCAATTCTGTGAAGTATTTGGTTATGTCTGAGACGTATCTGTAACTGTGCTCCCTTGGGCTTTATTTTATATATACGAATATATATGCATGCACACAAATACATGCATGTCTCTATGTACATATATGTGTGTGTGTGTGTTATACAAGCAGTCTCCAGATTACAAACAAGTTCCGTTCCTAAACCTGTTTTTAAGTTGAATTTGAACACAAAAGTCGGAACAGATAGGTATGGTTCCAATCTAACATCAGTCAGATGTTTCTCTTATTATGTACTTTATGGCATACCTTTCTATGCATAAAAAACATTAAAGAAACACCTCCCAGATACACTAAGACATCTTTAACATAATAATACAAAATAATAATAATGTTTTGATGCACGTAGTAACTAGTGCCTGTTATTACGAACCTTTGTATGTACCTCGAATTTTTAATGTAATAGACATTAGGGAGGGTTGGTTTGTAAGTATGGGTAGTACATAAGTTGGACATTTGTGACCTGGGGACTGCCTATACATATGTTGTTGGGTGCTGTCGAGTTGATTGCAACTCAGAGCAACCCCCTGTGACATAATAGAACTGCCTCATAGGGTTTCTTGGCTGTAATCTTTACCGAAGCAGATTGCTGGGTCTGTCTCCTGTGGAGCCACTGGGTGGATTTGAACCACCAACCTTTGGGTTAGCAGCTGAGTGCTTAACTGTTCACACCACCAGAGCTCATTTTACGTAACGCATATAGATACATCTGTATGGGTACACAGGTATAGATACTTGTATACATATAAGGGAGCCTTGGTGGTGCAGTGGTTAAGAGTTCGGCTGCTAACCAAAAGGTCGATAGTTTGAATCCACCAGCTGCTCCTTGGAAACCCTATGGGACAGTTCTGCTATGTCCTGTAGGGTCACTGTGAGCTAGAATCGACTCAATGGCAATGGATTTTTTTTTTTTTTTGTATACATATACATGCACACATTACATACATATGTAACCACACATAATTTTATAGTTGTTAAATTTTCAATAAACTTTTACCAAGTGAATTGAAGTTAGGCTTAGAATTGAAGTTATATGCTACCTCTTAAGTTTAGAAATATACCCTTTCAAACAGCTTGGGTTTTTTTTTTAATGTTGTGCTTTAAGTGAAAGTTTACAATTCATGTTAGTCTCTCATACAAAAATGTATACATACGTTGTTATGTGACCCTAGTTGCTTTCCCTGTACTGTGAGAGCCCACTCCTCCTTTCCACCCCGGATTTCCTGTGTCCATTCAACCAGCTCCTGACTCTATGCCTTCTCATCTCACCTCTGGACAGGAGCTGCCCATTTAGTCCCATGTATCAACTTGAGCGAAGAAGCACACTCTTCACGAGTATCATTTTATGTACCATAGTTCAGTCTAATCTTTGTCTGAAGAGTTGGCCTTGGGAATGGTTTTAGTTTTGAGCTAATAGGGAGTCCGGGGGCCATGTCTTCCAGGGTCCCTCCAGTCTCAATCGGACCATTAAGTCTGGTCTTTTTACTAGAATTTGAGTTTTGCACCCCGCTTTTCTCCTGCTGTGTCAGTCAACAGCTTGGTTTTTAAGTATAGTTGATTCTCGTTATTCATGGTAGTTACTGTTTTATAAAGTCACAGTGAACACTGAATTAGCAACTACTGAACCATATCAGGGTTAGGTTCTTGCAGGCCTCTGGTCACAACATTTTTGTCAACTGATTAATGCAATTACCTTGTTTTATGTGTTTCTGTTTAAAGATGCTTTATTTAATATATATTGTTGGTTCATTGACATCGAACTGACAGCCAACAGCACTATAACTCATACCTGAATGAAACTTAGCTAAAACACACATATTGTCTCTGTAAGGTGCTTCACAGCCTTCTTGCACTAAGGGACACTACAGCACTTTAGCAGTGTGCTTGGGGGCTATTTAAAACAAAATCACCAACATAAAATACAAAAATGGAGAGAAAGGGTCATTAAATAGACTGCGAGAAGGACACTTTACAGTATGAGAGCTGAAACAAGGCAGAGAGTTTCCTTTTCCACTTAAGGTGGTAACATGCATGACAGGTGACTCAAATTTTTTGCCACTCTCCGTGTCTGCAAATGAATGTGAAAGTGATGCCAGTATTGATTTTGTGGTTACAAAATTTAGTAAGTAGGTAAATTCCAAATATGGCATTCGAATAAATGGATCAATTGTAGTAAGCAGGTAGAAGGGTAGATTATGTCACTTAATAGGAATGGTGCAGTTTTTTAGATTAAATATTAATTAACTGTGGCCTTAGAAGTACTACAGATTTAAAAAATCTGATCCTAGCTTTTCAGTACAGTTAAGGATATGAACAGAAGATGGAGTAAGATATTAAAACGGGATTGATGGGAATTCTAGTTTCTGGAATTTTTAAGTTTTGATACATATTATGCTACTGTATTAGGTAACAGGATCGTTCATCTTCATCTGTGTTATCTGGGGGAATATTGTACCGTAACATAGCAGTACAATATTTCAGTTGAAATGTAGGTCCTCTCCATTTATCTGAATTGGTACAAGGTAAAACTTTTAAAGTTTTTTTTTTTTTAAACGTGATTATGGAAAATTTTAAGAATGTACAAAAATGGAGCCAGTAATCGAATGAATCCCAGTATTTGAGAATCATCCAGCTTGAACACTTTTTTGGTGTTTTTTAATAATTTATTGTTGAAAACATATACTAGTTCAACAGTTTCTACATGTACAGTTCAGTGATACTGACTGTTCAAGTTGTGCAACCATTCTCACCGTTTTTCCTATTTGCTCCTCCCCCATTAACATGAACTCACTACCCCCCCAAGCTTCCTATCTAACCTGTTGAGTTGCTGTTGTCAGGACTTGACCCCATATAGATCTGTAGTTCTTTAAAACAGCACAGTGTTCAAGGCAGACATTCTTTACTAATTGAACTAAACTATTTGGTTTAGAGAAGATTTTTGGGATATTTTTGGTTTAAGGTTTAAGATTTAAAGATGTTAGGGTAAGAGTTTCTTGGGTTCATTTAGCCTCACTGGGCCCTGAAAGTCTGAATTCCATGAGAATTTGAAATTCTGTCCCACATTCCTCCCCACCCCCAGCCCCGGCAGGATTCTTTTATAAAATCTTTGATCAATTATGTAAGAATCACCTGTGGCTCTTGTTAAACTGTAGGTTCTTATTCAGTATATCTGGGAGTGGAAATGCAAATTCTCAGCAGAGGTTCGAACAGGAATGAACTGGTTTGAAGCCTCGATTTAAACTAGGTCAGTTTCTCCTAGGCTGATACTGCCCTGAAGGATATCAGGCATTCAGAATACTAGCATTTTAGAATACTCATTACAGATAATTTGATATGGTAAATCTGACTTAGCACAGAGAAGCAGGGGAGATGAATTAATAAAATAAGATTTAATCCTCGATGATTTGGGTAAGTCAACATGAAAGTGATCCTTGGGTCTGTAAAATGAGTGAGGCTCAAAGAAGTTTTAGTGAATTTAAAAATACAGTGAAAACATAAGGTGATACTGCTACCATTAGGTATTGTAAGTGTTCTAAGTTGACTGCTTAGGAGGAACAATAACTCCTTTAAGTTCTGATGTCCTTTTTTTTCTTTAATTACCTAAGTGCCTTTTGTATAGACGGAGAAGCTGAGTATAAAAGACCCCTTAGACAACTTTGGGCTGTCACATGAAATTTAAAATTTTTGTTTCTCTTCTACCTCCACAGATGACAGGTTATTGTGATAGGCGATTTGATTCAGTAGGTCTAGGCCCTGGAATTAAAAGATTTAATTCCCTAGATGGTTCTGATTGCCAGCAGGATAGGGAACTCTAGATCTAGAGAACTTTCCTCAGCATTTCTCTTGTTCTGCCACAGCTATAGCTCCATTTGATCATTCTGTTTTCTGTACTACTAAGGAGTCATGTAATATTTGTGTGTGTGTGTGTGTTTTCCTTTCTCCTATGAAATACCTAGCATAGGCAAAGTACTTTACTAGGTTCTGGGAATGCAGAAGACTTGGACAAGGTAAGTCTTTTCGTTTAAAAGACTTTTCAAGCACAGGAGAAAACGACATACAAGTATAAGGCAAGATTTTAAATGTCATAAGAAGGATACAAATAACTAGATGTCAGAATAAAGAGAATTTCTAAAGGGGTGAAGGTAGGAAGAGTGAGTGCAGGACATTTTTCATGGAGGTTGTTGTTAGCTGCTACTGGTGTGTTGGCTCCTAATTTGTGGTGAACCCCATGCACAATGGAATGAAATGCTGCTTGGTCCCACGCCATCCCTGTGGTCAGCTGAGGATTGATCGGACCGTTGTGATACATAGAGTTTTCATTGGCTGATTTTTCAGAAGTAGCTCACCAGGTCTTCCTAGTCTGTCTTAGTCTGGAAGCTCTGCTGAAACCTGTTCAAAGCAACTCTCAAGCTTCCACTGATGAGACTGTGCTTGAGGTTCATTGGCTGGAAATCGAACCCAGTCTATCACATGCAAGGTGACAGTTCTATTACTGAACGACCACTGCCCTTCGTGGAGGTGGTTGTTAGTTGTCATCAGTTGGCTCTGACTCATGGTAACTCCATGTATGACAGAACGAAATGTTGCTCAATCCTGTCCTAGTCTCATGATCTTTGTTATCCTCGAGTTCATTGTTACAACCACTGTGTATTTTGAGTGCCTTCCAACCTAGGGGGCTCATCTTTCAGCACAGTATTGGACAGTATTCTCTTGTGATCCGTGGGATTTTTGTTGACTAATTTTCGGAAGTAGATCGCCAGGGCATAACTTTCTAGTCTGTCTTAGTCGGGAAGCTCCGCTGAAACTTGTCCATCATGGGTAACCCTGCTGTTATGTCAAGTCAGGTGGCATAGCTTCCAGCATCATAGCAACCACCCATCTGTCATTAATGTAGCAGCATTTAAACTGGGTTTTCATAGGCAGGGATGATTTTTGATTTATAAAAATGCAGAGAAGAGGAAGATAAAGAATAGCAAAATTGAAGAATCATGAGTAAATGTGAGAGAAGGAAGGTAAGTTATTGCCAGATCACAGACATTTTTAATTTCAGTCTGGAGGCAGGCGGAGCCATGAATATCAGGGAGATAGGCTGGTGGAGTAGAAGTAACTTCAACTGAGTTTTAATACTAGTATTCCTGATTACTGTGTACTTAAGCAAATCATTTGTCATTTTTAAGCCTGGGTTTCCTAATTTTATAAAATAAGGATAGCCTTTGTTTTGTCCTGTAAGATTGTACTGAAATGCTTTAAAAACCGAGTTGGCATTAATCAGTTGATTTTGTTGAGCCATATTGCAGAGAGATTAATGTAGCACCAGTTTGTAGAGTAGATTGGAAGCCCCTTTTTCTGGTGACTGGAGGTGGAAGATCAGTTAGAAGACTCGAAATAGTCCAGGCAGTGAAATAACATGTTTTCCCTTTTGTATTTGTAACCATATAAATTCATTACCTATACAAAAATAAACATTCAAAAAAATTATCAAGTGATTTTAGATTGGGAAAGGGCATGAGGGAACTGATGCAAAATGCATAGAAATATATCCGATTTTGGAAACAGGATATGAGGAGATATGCTGTGGTTGGTTAATCATAAAATGTTTGTTGATGGTAGTAGGTATACAGGTTGCACATTAGATCACAGAAGGATCTGAATTTTAAATTTTGTCTCTTTTTAACACAATGCTTGATAAGTAATTTCATATCTACTGCATTTTATTGCAGTTGTTCCATGATTGCCTGTTGTGTCACAGCTGCCTTTCTAATAATCTTAAAGCATGTGCCTGCAGTTTGACCATTTTAGGATGAACACTTTTGTTTCAGCCCTGGTTGAATTTCCTAGATTTGGAAAGGGTCCTGTTTTCCTTTATAATATAGAACATATAGAAATGGACATAAATAATTTCTAATATGGCGTAGGGACCTTTTTTTCCCAAGGACTTGTCATTTTAGCATCCATACTGGCTGCTTGATTTGCTAATTTAAGTCTACTTTATGACTATAATAATACTGAATTTATTTTGTAGTGGTATTAGTCTGAAAGGTAACCTGGAAAGAATTTATAGAAGATAAAATCTAACTCCTAGATTTCACTAGCTTTAAGTCCTGGGGATGAGAGAAATACCCACCCTTGCTGTAAAAGAAACATTCTACTATCACAGTGGTAGCAATTTCATTCCAAGTGACTTGAATTTGATATTTTAGGTTTATAAATTGAACTGGGTTAAAATAAGTATAGCAGTAGAAAAGAGCAAAAAAAAAAGGAAGAAAATTTTTGAGTTCCACGTTTCCATTGCTGAAACCATTGTGTGTGTATTTAGAGGTAGTCCAAACAATTTATTCTGAGTTGGATGTAGCTCCAAATTGGGACATACAGGATTAAAATTGATACAGCTAACAGTTGGTTAAGCATCTACTAAAAAGCTGGTGGCTTCTAACCACCTTAGTCAGATTGAATTGAAATGTGCTGTGTTTCTCTTTGGGTATAGTCAAACTGAGGAGCCCTGGTGGTGCAATGGTTAAGTGCTTGGCTGCTTACTGAAAGGTTGGCGGTTCGAACCCACCAGGTGCTCCATGGGAAAAAAGACCTGGCTATCCGCTCCCGTAAAGATTTCAGCCTTGGAAACACTATGGGGCAGTTTTCCTCTGTCATATAGTGTTGTTGTGAGTCAGAATTGACTCGATGGGACACAGCAACAACAGATAGTCAAACTGAAAAAATAAAATGGGGGGGTGGAATTTCTGAAAGAATAGGCAGGTACAGTTACAGTGGAAATCAGAATACCAGAATATGTTGGGATAGCCAGTAATCATCAAAAGATGGGTAAATCTGGATTAGGAAAAAAGCAAAATTTAAATTCACCACTCCTATCCACATTGGACATGCTGAATTCTACAGAATTTGGTTTAAAATGGCTTAGTCAAGAATTGGAAGGGATGATTAGTAAATTGATTTCGGGGTTCTCAGTTGTGGGAGTCAGCTTGTTTGGCCTTACATTTGATCTGTTTTCTATCTGGGAGGAGCCGTTATGTGCTGAGGTCATAATGTAGATGTTGATTTTTTAAATGTTCTGTTAAACTTGGACAGTTGTATCGTCCATTCTTCAATTTTAAAGGCAGAGAATTAAGCCTCTAGTTGACTTTAGCTCTTTTAGCTTCAGTTTTGTTTGTTTTTTCTCTTTGAGGGATTTTAGATTTAAATGCTGAATCTAATTGGTTGGACGATATGAAATTGCCATTTCTTTAGGTCAAAAAAGTTAAATAGCAGCCATTTCAGATGGATCTAATAACTACTTTGTGGTACATTATTCCTGGTTGGTTTATGAATAGTATTTCATTCAAATTAATATTTATTTATTGAACCAAGCACTGTGTGAGGCAATGGTGATAAGTAAATGAAAAGAGAGAGGGTTTATGTCATTTAGGAACTCTGTTTAATACACGGAAAGATTTGTAGAAAATTATGTAAAATGCAGTTGGAACATAGAGAAGCCCCTAAGGTAGGGGGAGAGGATGCAGGGGAGGGTAATCAGTCAGTATTGCAGTAAGTAGAAGTTGGCCTATTTAATGTGATTGGAGAGTTAAGAGTATTTTAGCTGGGGGAAATGGTATTGTATTTGAGGATTGCCAGTAGTTTAGTTTCTTTCAAGAAAGAGTGGTTCAAGTTAAAGATCTTTAACTTACTCATCTAATTTTATTGATCTAGCAGTGATTCCTTGAATGGGGTTTTATCTAGATAATTACTTTAATGATTTTGAGTAATTAACCTATTGATCCAAACATCCAATTCTGATGAATTTTTAAAAATCTTTTCAGCAAGTTTGATTTTGGGAGAGGCGGGGTTGTGGGAATGTGATTCTACTATTCACCTGCCCCCATACACATTCAATGAAAAAAAGTCATAGTTTTAGATCTACACACTTGCTTTCTTTTAGCCCTGGGGAAGGATTCTGCAACATCCTTAGCTGTAATTCATATCTAGATATATCCCACATTAATGAGTTCAGTTTTATTTTTCTTTATTAAAGTTGGTTGCTGAGGATTTATACAGAATCTAGTTACCAGAATAAAATCACCTTTTGTCCTTCCAAAATGATAGTTGTATAGCCATGGAAAGAGCACTTATCCTCAGTGTTATAGTTCAAAAACAAGAAGTTTTTGTTTAAATTAATCATGTAGTAGTATAGTACTTTCCTTTCAAAGTCTGGTTTTGTCATTTGGTAGTTATTTACTATCTTACTCATCAAGACTTCAAATACTCCTTTCTGTGAAGCTTTCTTGTGTACTTCCAGGTAGAGATTTCTTATTGCCCTGTCTGTATGTTGCTCTAGCAGTTTCGTCATGTACGTATTTCCCTTATTGTAAGATGCTAGAGTAAGCTAATAAGCACATTGTAGATATTCAAGCTTTAAATGTAACTGGAACAAATGAGGATTGTGTGTTATTAATAAATGGGTACAGATTGACATTTTGACCATATTGGTTAAAATAGTAGGCATAGTTTGGTGTCAACCACTTGCCTAGAGTCAAGGGGTAAAGTAAAATTTTAATAAGGCATTTTAAACATCAAGTATAATCAGATTTAAACTTGATTCATTCAACAGATTTGGGCGCCTTGTTGCCGAGAAATACTTGGTGTTTTTTAATAATGGTGAACTGTTGTAAAAGATACAGATATAGCACGCTTCCGCATATCTTTGCGATTTGCAAAGATAAAATTGTTCTTCTGGCAATTTGATTTCAGATAATAATTTCTGTAACACTTGGGACAATCTGGATGATACTTTTAAGAATTACAGGAAAATATGAGTTTGTCTGAGGTTCATAGAACAGTGCTGTTTCAGTGCTACCTTTAACCCAGCAGTAATCAGTTTAGGTTTATTAAGTTTAAAGTGAAGAGCATGACTTCAAACTTGACTCTCCAGAACTTAGAGTGTAAAAAAACCTTTTTTATGTTTTCTTCTGTTTTTTTTCTCTTTACAGAAATGGAATCTATTTGGAATTTGCAGAAGCAAGGTAAGAATGGTTATGTTACCTGGAACGTAGGGAGTACTAATCAGTAATCACTGAACATTATTGTTGGGTGGGAATAACAGACCGGTAGTGTGGCTTACCAAATAAATAGACTTTGTATTTTGAGTTATTTTTAACTGCAGTAAAAAGGCACTAGCTATCATACCAGAACAGCTAAGGACAGGGTAGCAGTGGAAATGAAAAGAAAGATACTACCTGGGTCAAGAACATGAAATTTTTTTTTTCCCCCCTGATTATGAAGGTAATGCAGGCCAGAAGTATTTTCATCCAGGAAACCAACATGAATAAGTATTTCCACTTGTAACCAGTCTTTGTATTTTTGTGGAACACAAGGGATAGCCTAAGAACTGAAATTCATGGAAAAATATTAGCTGTTTTACAGAAACTTTATCTGGGCTATGTATTTGCTGAAAAGATGGTTATAAATAAATAACAAATTAGCTTCCTTACCCTTCGATGAGCAAGATGTGAATAGCAGGTGGGTAGAGGGACTAGATAATCCACATTTTGATTATTTGCAGTTTTAAAACAATTAAGATTAGTTATCCTAATTATTATGTGCCCTCTTTCCAAGTATATTATAGTAGTTGTGGAATGCCTGAAATAAAGTGCTAGTTTTGTTTTGGAGAATTAGTCACTGACTAATACATTCAGGTTTTCAGGACCCTGTAACTGACTTGTATCCTACTCCCCATCCACTTTGTTCGTTAATATAAGTGAATTTCAGATAAATGTGAAATTCTTAGAATTTCAGAACGTAAAGGACTTCAGAGTTACTCTTCTATTTTATTTTAGAGATTAGGAAATGAGGCCCAGAAAGACTATTATATAAACCAGAGAGAGACAGGACTAGAATGTAGGATCTCCTGATTTCCCAGCATTGCGCTGTCTTCCACCTCCCCCTTGTTATAAGGCTAAGTCTTTTTGTCTAACAGCTGTGGCCTGAAGATAATTAGCAATCTGACTTGCTTTCTGTATTTTTTGAATACTTTCTTATTCAAGCATAAATGCAAAGACGGTAGTCTAGAAAATATACCTTACAAAGGTAGATGTACCTGTTTCTTTATGATTGTCCATTAGGTGACCAGTTTTGTTGGTTTACCTGTTTTTTATTAAACTAGGTATATTTTTAAAAGTTCTTATGATAGGTATTGTGTGTGATAAAATCATTGCCTCTCCAGAAGAGGGGAGCAGACAGCTAAACAAACAGTAGAAATTTGGCCTTTAGAATAATACCTGGGAAAATATGTCAAATCCTATTGTCAAATGAAAACAAGGGCATTTTTTCTCACTTTGATTATATCGTTATGTACTTGATATTTTTAAAAAATAAATAATAACCAAACATTTAAAAAAACAGGAATAACACCTGGGATCTTTGATCAGACACATTATGACAGTTTTATACTTACAACCCAAGACATCTGTAGACTTTTGCTATTGCTAAGAATCAAGCTGGTGGTACTGTGGGAAATTAGGAAGAAGGAATAAGTCACAATTAGCACTGAATCGGTACTTTCTGCCAAACTAACTTAGCCTGAAGTTTTTGCTGCTAGGTTTTACTTGTACAGTTCCTTGCTAGACAGACAGCTCACACTGGTTGAAATAAATTTTGATTTCATTTTGCTGAGAAGAGCAGAAGAAAATACATCCAAGTGTTTTAGTATTGAATTATTATTTCTTTGTCCACTTTTTCAAATGTATTACTATTAGAATAAACACATAGAAAACCCTAGTTAACTCACCCATCTGTAATCTGTATGAGTTGGGGCCCTCACTGGCTAGAGGACCTTGTCGCTGTGAATCCATTGGAATACTTAACAGCTACCTTTGGGTTGAGAAAGTGGATCACATATGTTAATGCAAAGAGGACGTGGCCTTTAAATTGTGTTTTTATAAAGAAGGGCCAATTTAAATACATGATGATGGTTATTTTGGGATTTGGGGGGCAGGGGAGGACGTGGGCATTTTGAGGGGCAGACCTTATTTTTGTTTCTATTTTAACCTTCCCTGCAGATCCCAAAAGGATAATCACTTACAATGAAGCCATGGATAGTCCAGATCAATGAAGGTAGCAGGACCAGACTGCCTATTCGTAACCTTTCTGCAGCATTAGAGCCACCGTTCATGGGGGACGCAAGGCTTTTATGCTCCTAGATCTTCAATGCAGCAGAGGAACCATAAGTAGAATCACAGGATAATATATACAAATATATATATATATATATATAGTTATTTAAAAAAAAGGCAACTGAAAGTAATTAGACTTCTTAAGGAATCAAAAATTATTTCAAGAGACTACACATGGTTATTTAATCTCCGGTACTGAATAGTTTTTCCTCCCCGCCCCCCTTTTTTTAGATTTTGTTTTTAAGAGTGAATGCAAGTGAGTAATGAATACAGACTTAACAAGCGTGGTTCTAAAGTTCCTGCTGTCATCAACTTGGGCAACAAATGACCCACTGGAAAGGCAAATCCACTTAAAAGATCTCTGTATCTTGTTCGGTGACTAAAGTGATACACTAATCACGGGGAACCCAGAATGATTCAACATTTTCCCCACTCCTCCCTTGATCTTTGGTTTTACTTTGAACCCTGCAAGAATGCTGGATAAATGCCTTGAAGTTTGCAGGGGTATATTTTTTTTAGCGAATATGATTTGCATGTCTTGCCAGGAGTTAAGCTCGACCTCTGTGGGGTGTTGGGGAAATACTTCTCTTTCTTTCCTTTTATTTTTTTGTTGGGTGGGGAGAGGGGAGGGCATTAAAGTTCTACAATTCTGAAATAGTTGGTGGTACATAGTCACTTGGCTTTGGTTACACATTGGACTTTTACAACTGAAGAATCCATGAGTGTCATTTAAAGAAAAGTTGCAGAACAAGCAATTGGCTTAGGTATTTAATATGGAAAAAATACCCCTGTTCCCATATTTTAATGTAATTGTATAACTGGGAGCAAAAACATACTCTGCTTTTCAACTGTAGATGCTCCAGACTTGCTATATGTCAGTAACACTAAATGTGCTGTTTTCCTTGTTTTTCATCAAACATCTGAAGAGAAATTATTGTATCTTTCTGTAAATTCTCTCCCTTTTAATTTCTCAGAAAAATCTAACAGGAAGAAAAAAGCCCATTAAAACTAAAACTTTTCATGTTTTTAGCCAGTGAGGAGGTAATAAACCCTGCCTGTAGAAAGTGTTTTCATGCAAACTATACTTTTGAGCTTTTTAGCTTCTAATGATATCTTTATAAATATATTTTATTACTAGAGCAAAATGGGTGTTTTAAGGAAAATAATGTGAAATTCTGGAAATTTTTCTTTTGGGCAGAGAAGAGCAAAGCCCTGTCTTACCATCACATTGCCATCCTGTTGCACTGCAGCTTGTGTATAGCATGCTAAAATAAATTTTATTGTGTGTGCAGAAACTAAGGGTCCAATTTAAGATTGGGTGATGGCATAAAAACAAGTTCTCTGGCCTGACATAGCATCACATCACACACACAGAAATTAGTATATCCATGTATGTCAAATACAGGTTAAGATAGCAGGGCATTTTATATGACGTGTAGTCTTCTAATAAAAGTAGGTTATATCCCCCGGAGCATTTGGGGGAGAAAGTAACTGCTTTTGCTCTACCTGTCTGCTTACGAAATGTCCAGTTTTGAGAGACTGTAGTATGAATGGGTTTTCTTGTTTTGTTGGTTATTTGGGGCTTTTAACAAGTAGTTCATGAAAGAAGCTGTTGGACTCAACATAGATAGAGAAATTAAAAATATCTTTTTAGTCTGGATTTCTGCCCTGCTTAGATTTTAAAAGTATAAGCATGGATTGCCAATTCCACTTGATGTAAACAAAACTTTTTATACATAATATATATATAACTTATTGTATCAGTCCAGGTTCAGAAACTTGTGGTAGGCCAGTTCCAGATAGTTTTCATTTCACCTGTAAACTGTATCACTTTTACTGATATTGTAATTTTCAAATGTATGATATGTTTACAAATGTGCCCTGCATTTAGTCTGCCTTGTTCCTGTTTTGATTTTTGTTGAGTCTCCTGCCTGCTTGCCAAAAGCTAGGATGCTTCAGGCCCATGTACAATTGAAAGCAGAGGCATCCTTGAGCTTTAAAGCATTGAACAAACTGGAAAATACAACATTACCACATCCTGAAGTGAAAGAAGTCTGTGTTTCTGTGTTTTTTTAAATAAAAAAAATTTTTTTTTAAGTTTAAAAAAAAAAAGATTGATTAAAGAAAAAAAAAAAAGGCTCCAGTTTGTTTTATAGGTTTTAAAGTTCTGCTGTGTGTTCAATTGCCTTGTGTAAACCACTTGTCGCCTTAGGGCCAGATTCTTTTTTTTTTAACGTCCATTTTGCTTGCCTGGAATTTTAAGGCTCTTCTGGCTCACAACTCACAGGAAATTTTCTGCATTTGTGACATACAGAGATTGAATGAATATATATTTAAAAAGGGAGGGGAAAAAAAAGAACAGATCCCATCTGAATTGAGCTTTTTAGAAGTTTAGAAGCAACATTTACTTAATAAAAAAACAACAAAACTTCAGTAAAAAGCTTTGGCTTTCCTACTTCCCTTCAATATCCCTCAGGCCTCCATATTCAGAGAAGTCAAAAAGAATTTATTTATTCTCTGTTTGCCCAAAGGTTTTTGAGAGTCTCGCTTCTAAATAAAACAATGCAACATATCACTTAATTTCTCCATTGAAGTTTCCTTGATTGTATGGTTAGAGGTATATAGTTAGAACTGTCTCTTTAACTTTCTGGGAACCCTACTGCCCCATCATATTAACTGTCAGTATTTTTTGGGCATTGGGTTAACGGACTTAATTGCCTAGGTACAAGCAGGACTTTGGGACAAATCTCTGTGCTGTTTTGTAACACTTAATTCTCTACTTGTCAAAATCTCTCCTTAGGTCCTCACACAATTCCTTACAGAGCACTTATTAAAAAAAAATCTTAAGAGTTTTGATCTGTTTTCTGATTATTTTTGTGTAAGCTTCTAAACAAACTTCAGCTGTGATTAATTTAGCACATTTAAATAACATTAATGTGTTATTGTTGGGTATAAAGAATTTTCCTTCAACTCAGAGTATTAGTACTGTAGCATAAACCAAATACAGTCTAGAAGGGATTTTTAACATCCTTCCATTATAAAGACTGAAAAAGGTGTGTGTCTCTGTGTATATGTATGTTGAGTGCTTGTGTATGTGTGGGAAAGAGGGAGATATTAAAAATTAGGAAGTGAATGTGTGTAAGACATTAGTATTCAGAGAAAGAGCTTGTATTTATTTTGTGCCATTTGTTTTCATTACACAGAATAAAGTCAGGTGGTTTTAATCCTTAAAAGGGTAGTATTTGAAAAATGGCACTAAGAGTGAAATCATGACCTATTTTTTTAATAGCTATGAAGATACTAATTATGGGTGAAGATTTCTTTTTTATCTTGATTGTAGGCTTCTGTGTCACATACCACTCTCCTTGTCTTCAGTAATCCCCCCTCCCCACAAAAGACAGGGTGTATTTATCTTTTTATTCACCCCCACTTTTCTAAACTGAAATTATTTGCATAGCCTTTCCTCTAATTTCCTTAGTAAGGAACCTTTACTGTATTTACTCCATCTGTAGTGGCCCTTCCTCCACTGCCTTCTTTCTGGAAAGGGATAGCCAATAACTAGGAATTTGTTAAAAACTTTTTTCTTGAAATAAATGTCTTGAGAGATGTTCTCTCTGTTTTAGAATTTTGCTGTCCTTATCTGCTTACCTGGTCATCACTCACAATCTACAAAAACCTTATACAGGAGAAAAAGTGCTGCGTTTTTCTTTACAGATAACAGTTTTTAGGGAAAATAAGACAAATTTCCACTGTGGGAGTTGTCCACAATACAAAATGTATTTCTTCACAAAACATTGCATAGCAGCAGTAGTTTCATAGATGATTTTTAGGCTTGTTGCTAACCCACATCAGAGACATCTAATGGTTTATCTTTTGCTTTTTGTTGTAATTGATGTAAGCTTTTAAACATAAAAAAGCCATCTACTGTGAAATTTTCTGTCATGTACCAAATGGTCACAGGCAAGGAATTGGACTTTCTCTGAGGGGAGGAGAAAGTCCAGTTTCCAAGGATTATGAGTATAGTTAAACCATTGGGCCATGTTCTCAAATAACATATGATCCCTCTTATATAGTTAATGGTAATTGTGCGAAACAGACAAGCTATTGTGAGAAAAATATATATTATGGAAAGTAGTTTTTATCAGGTCTGTTGATGCTGTACCAGTTGGGGTAGATTCTGATAGGGATGTATTCTTAGCAGGCTTACTTGTAACTTTTAAAGGATAGGCTGTAGGAATTGCTCATCTCCCCACCCCCACCCCAACCCCTAGGTATTGATATTTGTTTAAAAGGGAGGGGTCAGGCAAAACTAGAAGCATAAATAGCTGCTATAAGTTTGCACAGGCACATAGATGAACATTAGTTCTTAGCAGCAGTGTTGTTTTTATTACTGTAACTGACAGAGCACCAGGATTCTTTTAGGGTGTAAAAGATGGGCTTCGGCTTTGAGTATCTTAAAAAGTTTCATTTTAAACATACATCAGTCTGTTGAAATGTGGGAGAACCAGGACCACCCTGGGTTGTGGGTTGGTTTAAAGAATGATGAATCATTGGCTCCACTCAAAAGCACTGCTTTACTGAGCTTTAAATTAAATTTCATACTGTTTCACTACTCAAGAAAAGGTCTTAAAGTAGTTGAGTGCCAGAATAGTATGAATAAAGTTTTAGGTTGTCTGTGTAATAAAAACTCCCAGTGAGGCACAAATATTATAGTGCTTTGGGTTACCAGGAGTGTTACAAAGCAGTTATGGGCTAGAAACCTAAGGAACAGCCATCCTCATATGTGACAGGATTGCTGATTCAGACTTCCCTATTTATCCAGAAAATTTCATGTCCATGTTTATAAAGCCATTTTATAATACTGCAGTATCGTTTTTCTACAGCCTTATTAAAATAGCTACACATATTTATTTTCCAATTCAGTTTCACTTTATTGTATATCACAGTTGTACTCTCCAGACCAACAAACCAACTTGAGGTAAATTATATAGCTTTCCGTGTACCTTTTTTTTTCACCCCTCAGGTGCTAAACAAAAGCTCCAAAAATGGATACTGCTTTAGAAACATCTGCTTTATTCTTAAAATATACATTTCTTTTGCTAGATGTAAAAATTTGGTGTTAACAGAAGTGGTTTTAATATGTAAATATGAATGAATGCCTTTAGTTGCTCGTGTTGTCTGTTAGTCTATTTCATTTATCCTCTTTAGAGGAGGAGCCTTTCATGATCTTGAATACATTTCATTAAGTATTGTTGCATTTTTAGAATGAAAATACAGCTGTTTTCTGTCTTGGATTAATCCTGCTGCTATGAGTAACTGAAAATCAAGAATGTGATGCACTTTTTACATTACTCTATATAGGTTGCTTTGATACCTTTCCTGTAGCACAGCCACTAACAAAAGTGAATGAATTTTAAAATTCTCTTAGGGAGGGAATCAGAACTAATTAATTCATAGTTGTTATTGGCCTATCATGGACAGTAACTTAGGAAAATAAAAATTCTGTTAATATTACACTTTTAGGCCTTAAAAATGTCTTCTACTACTGAAAATCTTTTAAATCATTGTTTCTATTACTCCCTCTCTCTGCCTCAGAAAGAGGAATTGGAAAGAAAGGCTTAAAGGAAGTAGGATCTTTGGTTTGTTGCTGATCTATCTTTTTTAAAAAGAAAACAATTGTCTGTGTAAGCTGGGGTCTTATTTTTGTGTTTGTGTACAGAAGAGAAACAATACTGCCCCGAGCCTGTCAGATTTAGTTTAATCAAATCAATCAAAACTCCCAGTGTTCTGCTTCCCTAGTATATTTTTACATAACAAAAGTAAACATAAGTATAGTAGAAGTGCTACTTGACAAGAGGAAAAGTAATTTCTCAAGCACATACCCAAACTTGAGGGAAATAGAACCCAGAATAACCAGGTGGCGGAGGGAGGGAGGACACCAAATGGGGTGGATGAATATAAGAAAGATGTGTGGTCCAAAGCTATCTGGTTATATTTTGATGTTGCCAGTATTGCAAAGCCAAAATTTTAATTTGCTTATTTAATATGTCTTGGCCAGAGTTCTATTTTTATATCAATGTGCCTTGCATGTATATTAAAAAAAAAAAAATTGGAAAGGCCATGTAGTCATGCCTGAGATAGTTGATGGTTCTTACCACCTCACTAGTTTTCATGCAGTGTGAAATGCTTATTCTATTGCCCAACTGGTGCTCTCTGTTTAAAGATCTTGTCACAAACTGGAACTATTTTATAAACTGGGGAAGTGGTTCACTTTTTTTTTGTAGTTTAATTTTTTGTTCTTAGTCTATTAGCGGCTGTTGTGTAGTGGGAAATAGTAAAAGGATTCTTCACTCCTTTTCCCTGTCCCCTCAGCACCTTCTTAAAGTAAAATGATGACACCAATTCATGTGTGCTTTGGAAAATAATTTCAGCTTACTATCTCCTTTAGTGTTATTTAAAAAGGAGAAAAAAAGTGTTATGAAAAACATTGTTTGCAAAATCTAGGGAGATAAATGGAGTCAACTTTAATTTGGAATTCTGTGTGAGCTATGATCCCAAGTTATCAGCTCTTTCCAACTTTAAATTTTTTATTGTTAAAGCACCTTGCTTAGAAAATTTTAAACATCTATGTCTGCAACAATTGTCTAAAATTAATGAACTGTGCAATTCTTGTCATTAAAAAAATCTGCTCTCCCTAATGTGACTTGTTAGTTTCTCTGTATTTCCTGCCAGTGTAAATGTGAAAAGCTTTGCTTGCATTACCTTTTAGAAATGCATTTTGCACACTCAAATTTTGCCGAATCTCCGTGGAAAGGTTAGTTCTAAGTAGATGAATAAAGCTATGCACATGTTTTTAATTTAATTTGTGTGTCATTACCCAAAGCGACCTATTATTACTTTGCTGTTCTTAGCTTTACTGTCTTTTGGAAACATTGCTCAAACTTATAGTTCTGGATTAGCTCATCAGAACTAAAGAGAAAACTGGCACCTATTTTAATAAACTTCAGTTCAAAAGAGAGCTTGACTTGTATCTATTAAAGGGCTTTTCTTGAAACAGGGCAGTTAATATCAGCTCTACAAACCATTAGATGCTCTTGCTTCCTTAGTAAAATTTCAGTGTATTTGATCAAATAGAAATGGGAAGTAATTCAAGTTGAAATGAAGGAAGGACATTTGCCACATGGAGCTCTGTGACGATTGTGTCTTAAAGCTGGTTTAAAAGTAGAGTAGCCTTTTTACCTTTATTGCTTTAACATAAATGTGGTTTACTGAATGATTGACTTGATTAGAATCATTCAGTTGTTTGAAGATCAAAGCACATGTTATTTTAACAATAATGTATATCTTTAAAATTGCCCAAGCTGATTAGAACAAGTTTAGAAATTGGGCACATTTGGTTAAATAGTTGCAGTCGGCATGTACTAAATAGCTTTACTTCACGTGTATGTGTACTTACAAGATAGTGTAGATGTGCTGGCCAGGTTTTCTCAGATCATCTTTTAAAAGATTGTTTTGTAATCTCTTCAGTACCATTGTAGGAGAGGCTAGTAAGTTTAAGTAGAAGTTATCACTTAAAAGTATTTTCCCCATGCTCCTAGTAGTAAAAGAAATATTTCCATTTAAAGCTTTTCCTATATATAAAAGAGGATTACTTCTTTGTCATCAAGTATGCTCTTGGTGTATGTTGTTGACTTTGAGAACACAGCAAAACCCTTCTGTATTTTCACTGATAGTGGCAATTAAAGACTAAATAGTCTACTATTCAAGACTCAAAAGTTGACTCGTAATGCATGGCCTTATAAGGCAGAAGTGCAGGAGTGTAGCGAGCGCATTATCTTAGATGGCTATGGCTACTCTTTGGCATCTGTCAGTTCACTTACGTTCAGTCTTAGAACATACTGTAGGAGCACAGTAATTTCTGTCTTGTGTGCATAGGCAATTAGGAGCTGAGTTACCTCTTAATTTGGGGGAAAGGAAAACTAGTGGACTACAATGTTAGAGGATGTTTCTCCTTCCTTCTCCCAAATTAAAAAAAAAAAAAAGTCTTAATGTTTATTTTGCCCAATCATAAAGATAAACCTTTTCTAGATATAAGAGCAGTGACCAGAAATTTACCCTTTTGCTAAATGCTTAGGTATTTGCCCTAGCTGTATCTGATGTCATGGATTCTGAGGAAGTGTCAGTTACATGATGATCTTCCTTTATTGATGTCTTACTTCATGTTCAGTGTTTAAAAATATAAATTACAAACACTCTACGACCATACACAGATTTACTTATTTTATCAGAAAAAAAAAACTTGAGAAATTTGTAGATCAAATTAAGAGAATAAGTGTACATTGTTGAATAAAAATTTTAAAGTTTCTGAGGTGTTTGTGTTATCCTTTGTGTGTTTTAATTGTAAAAATCTGCTGAAAACAACTATGATTTTGACGTTGATAATCTTTTGTCAGAGGATCAAATGCACAAAGAATTTCAGTCCTAAATGTATCACGATGATGTGTCATGTCTTTTGTTTTTGTTTTTTTTAATCATAAGAGTTACTCAGGTGCTTAGAAAATAGTGTGTTAAAACAGATGTGAAAGCAGCTTTATTTTTTTGGGCAGAACATTGAGTTTTATTGCTCATCACTTGAAATAAGAAACCAAAATTGAGCTAAGCAATTATCTAGAATGTTAAGTTGGCTGAGATTCTGGGTTTATTCATAGCTTTATGTAAAGAAATATATGACAGTACACATTTGAGAAACTTACTTAGATTTGCCTAGAAGATTTGTCACAAGGTGAAAAAATCAGTGCTGACATTAACAGAACCAGCTGCAATGCAACCTCGGTAACTGTGCCTTTAAACACAAGTAATTAATTCTGGACTATTAACCTACTTGTCTGTGTTTCTTGGATGTTATTTGTCTTTGCTAATAAGAGAAAAAGGAGGAACTGGAGAGAAAAGATAAAAACATTTACCGAAAGTGTATGCGTGTCACTATAAGGTCTGACGACATTTGGGTTGTATGCATTAAGATAGGGAATAATTGTCTTTGGCCTTTTGTAAGAGTGATGTGCAAGGACACAAAAGGGAGTTTCGGGTTTTGATGAAACTTGTCTTGAAAGATTCTCAGCCATAGAAGTTGTGATTTGTATAAAGCATGGTAGTTAATGCAGTCTGCAGAGTTTTTCTTAAATGACATTTATTGATTTCAGCAGCTGACATTTGGAAGCAGTATTTGAGCAGAACATAAAACTCATTCTAGAGAGCTCTTCAAATCTGGTGCTTAGCAGGGTCTCATGCTTGAGGAATTCTCTTACTTGGAGCTTTTAATCCACTATTGTTGGATACGGCGAATCGATTGGATCTGGGAGGTCTGGGCATGAGAACCCCACTCTCTCCAGTGTTTATAGTCTCCTCCATGATGGTCACATTCCAAGATATATTGATACCCACGGTATCCAGGATACTGGTAGCAAACCCAACTAAGAAATCCAAAACACAATAGATTAGTAAAACTAGGAACCTGGTCAACACCCCAAAACTTCAGCCTCTTCCTCAACACATCCTGTATAATGATGTATTTAGGCTTAGGAGATGGCCATCCTAAATGTGCCAGGCAGGATATGGCTAAAAAAACAGTTGCCATCAAGTCAATTCTGACTCATAGTGACCCCATAGGACAGAGTGGAACTGCCAGATAGGGTTTCCAAGACTGTCACATCTTTCTCCTGGGGATTGGCTGGTGGATTCAAACCACCACCATTAGGGTTAGCAGCTGAGCACTTAACCATTGTACTACCAGCGCTCCTATTATATGCTGCAATTAATGTTGATCTAGTTGGCAACCATAGCAGTTGTATGTGCTTTTAAAGACAGCTGATTAAGTCTGGAAAAACCTACTTTGCGCCTGTTTCTTGGATGTTGTCTTTACTACAATACAACTGAAGACCCCAGGAAAGAGAGAGTGGGGAAGAAAAAAAAGGTAGAATAGTCAAATGTTTCCATAGAGGAATGTCTGGGGGAGAAAATCTGATAAAATGTAAGTGGTAGTTGGTACCAAGAATTTGAGATTCAAAATTACCAGTAACTAGAATGTGACATCCATACCAATATGATTTCAGTGTATAAAATCTTGATAAAACATGACCAATGATGTATTAATATTTATAAAATCTTCACTTGGAAGAGTTACTTTGAAATTGCTCCAAACCGTTTTTTGCACTTACGCTCCACATCGTATCTTCATGGAACCGACTTCATTGTTGAACCAGCCCATGGCTTGTA
Source organism: Trichechus manatus latirostris (assembly GCF_000243295.1). NCBI lineage: Eukaryota > Metazoa > Chordata > Mammalia > Sirenia > Trichechidae > Trichechus > Trichechus manatus. The sequence goes on from NW_004444074.1 coordinate 799,484, forward strand.
AAGACGGGTAGTCATCACTGATCTCCCATTGGCGTCCAATGAAGTTTTCTTTCTCAAAGATGGTAATTTTAGACTCCTTGTGGTTCTGTAATACATAAATTTTAAAAAATAGTACCAGTGTTACGGCTGTTAAACCTTAATTCTTTAATTGCCATATATTATTCAAATTGGAAACATTTACTTTCCAGTTTAAGAAAGGAAGTACGTGATCATTGTAAAGAGATTCAGGCAATACAGACATAAGAAAAAATTACCCATAATCCTGTTTAGTCAAATTTAATGTAACATTTAAAATGTACAAATAACTGATTTTATACTTTGGAACAACAAAAGACCAATGAAGAAGATATGACAGCTGGAGAAAATACTTGCAACACACAGCCAGCCAAGGAATTAATATTCACTAATGTGGAAAAAGATTCCATAAGTTAATAGGAAAAGTAAGTCGAAGTTAACGTGTGTGGCATATAAAATATATACATATTTATATATAACATATATATATATAACTATAAAACTATACGATGTAGTTGATTTACCACGAGCCACACTTGCGACCATTTTCTTTTTCGAGGGAGGGTACATCTTATCCTTAGTAATAAATACTACATACATTGTTGCAGCACATAATTTGCTGATGTTATCATTCTCAGATGTAATGTTTCCAATCCCCAAAGACAAAGATCAGATTTATAAAAATGCTGATAATAAAAGGCAATAATGAAAACTAGAAAAAAAATGAGGTATTCGACTTAACGTTAGAGCCGACTTATGACATCGTTAATCAGGGACTACTTGTATATGTTGGAAGTAACCTAAATGGCCAGTAGGGGATTGGTTGAATTAAGTTGTGTTTATGTAGAATACTACACAAGCATTAAGGAAGCAGAGACTAATCTGAAGTTCAGAAACGGAAAACTAACCCTGCTAATGGTTGGGGAACAATTGACTGGAACCAGACACCAGGAAACTCTAAGGAGTGATGGAACTGTTGTGTCTGATTAGTGTGTTGTTACGTGGGTGTATATATTTTTCAAGACTCATTGAATATGTGCTTAAGATGTGTGCATTTACTGTATGTGAATTATACTTAAAAAAAAGATGAAAATCACTTCTAGGCAGGGCTGTGTTTTTTAGGTTAGAGTTGTTTAGGTTTCTTTCTGCACTACCTGAATTTTGGTAAGACTGTGAGGTAAGGTCATTATTAACTGAAATTGTTGGGAAAAATCACATGATATATATATATAGACTATTTGGAAAGGTTCTAATCCAGTCTCAATACAAGGATGATTTTCAACACATCCCTGAAGGTCATCCTGCTTCCACTTGAACTCTTGAAAAGACTTTTTTTTTTAGTGCTGGATAGTGCTTAATGTTAGAAATAAAAATATGAATCAAAGCAGAGATATTGGAAGACTTACCTGTTAAGTCATTCTCACTTATTGGAGTTAGCTCAGCGTTTCCCTATTCTGTACAGTAAAGTTATACAGATTGAAATTTATCTGGTCAAGGATTTACTTTTTCCCATAGTACTCTCGCTAGTTGTCCTACAGCACTTTTGAAGATCTGGACTCTCGAGTCTCCATTTCCTGCCACCTAACCTATAAGAAGGCGCTTTCTTTTAGCTTGTCTTAAGGAAAATACCATCTGGTAGAGAAAAAATCAAATGGCAGGCCTGGAGAAAGAGGGGAGTGATGTTTTCTTTTTTACTTTTGTCCTTCATGCTGCTACATCTCAGCCTAACTGAGAAGTAACTTAAATGTCAGTCTGCCCACACCCTCTCTTTCCCCATCCCCCACATGCACAGAGACTCACAGCTGAACAGATGGGGCGGAAAGACATGAGACGCTCAATGTGGTAGGCATTACTCCCGCTCCAGGCATCCCAGCGAGGGTATTCTCCTCTCTCCAGTATAAACTGTTGTCCACAGAAGCTGGTATGCTCATAACCAATCCAGCTGCCAAAGATAGATGGTGGTGCTTCAGGATGTTCAGAGCCTACATGGCCTCAGGGAGAAGGCATCTTTTCTTTCAGATAATAGTGGGGTAAAACATCGAGTCAATAAGGCTTTACAAGGTCATAAATTTATCATAAGAGGTAGGGAATGAGCTGGCAGTCACCTAAGCCGGTTTATAAAGGCGATATTTGCTTTGGGACTAACCACTGAAAGGTTCTACTTCATTGACCCAAGAAATGTATTAACAAAGCCAGTCTAAAGTTATCTATTTTTTCTTCAAGTCACCTCATTCTGTACTTGGAGCTCCAAGTTCAGCATCTAGTGACTATTGCACTGGCTCTAGCCAAACCTGTTGGCTTCTTCCCAAGGAAGTAGAGGGATGAATGGGTATTTGGTAGATTACTGTTTGTTGTTTCCTTGCCACTTTGTGGGTTCTTCCTCCTGCTGCTCCATACCTACACCTTATTTATTGAAACATCTCAGATCAAATTTTCATAGTCAGGTCTCAGTTACGACACCTTAAAGCGTTACTCCTTCTAAAGGGTTGAAGAGCTTTGGTGGCAAGCAACTTATGGGAGCCTGTCCTTATGCAAAGCCAGTTCTGCCAAGGCCAAAGGAGAGTCCTTCCCTATGCATTTTCAGGCGGATGATAAAGGCCCTGACTTTGCAAAGTCAAAAGAATAAAGAGCCAAAGACGAAAATGAGATGGACAAAGGAGATCAACCATTAACCAGAAGCCCCTGGAAAACGGAGTAGCAACTAATGTGGCTTTTGAGTCACGGGATTGAGTGCCCTTGCACATAGAAAAATTAGCTGGCAGTTCTGCTGTGAGACATACAGGAGAGCATTAACAGCAAAGAGGCCTGCACCCTGATGGTTTTCTCTCTACCTATTCTCTGCAGGCAAGAAAACTCAAGGGTCCTGTGGCTGTTCTGAGGAAATCATAGGTAGCAACCCATGGGCTCTGGAAGCACAGATCTGAGTACTGTCACTGCCCCATCCATGGTATATACTTCTTTAATCCCCTCCCAAACCCAATACCAAGCCACTAAGAACCTTAGGCTCTTTCTAGCTTTGGGTTAGTACATTACACATGTCCTGATTTCTTTTGAGATTATGTCAGCATGGAGGCCTCTCTCCCAGAAACAGGTCTGGGGGAACATCTGTCTTCCCCTGTCTCCACCCTTATGGTCCCATGCTGAAGTCCATACTCACACGCCACATTCCACCTTGAGAGACCGGACATTATCAAAATTGCGCTCAGAGACATTTGAGCAGGAGCTGGTGAACTCCATCCTCTTGCCCTGGAAGTTCTCCTGGTCATAGATGGTAATCTGAAATGGGATTGAATGGGGCCATAGAGCTAGAACTTGGTACATCAAGAAGAACAGAGGCCCAAGGCAACAGTTTACTTGTGTCTGACCCTGTGTTTTCTGTCACCAATTGCAGCCCAGGATGCCCAGGGTCATTATGTTGGCCTGATAAGGTATTTTCCAGTATAGACAAGGTAGGAAGGGGTTTGAATTAACACCACTGGTTGGTGGTGGTCACGTGTCCAGGCTAGTGATGAGGTGTGGGAGGACTGGTTCATAGGAACGGTCTGCCAGGGACCATAGCTACCCAATGAACAGACCAAGGATTTGGTGGTTTTAGCCATGTGGACTCTCGTTTCACCAAATTTTCTGTGTAAGTGTGGCCCAGAGGCCAGGATCCTAGAAGTCACAGGAACTCCCTTTGTGTTATTCCTTAGCTTCTCCAGCCACACCCACTGTAGAAGCCTAAAGTGTAAAGGGAGAGTTGTGATGAACCCTCTTTATTCCTTGAACTAGAACTTGGCTCTTGGACCTGGCCGGAGGACAGAGAGCACTCCCAAAGCTGTGAAGTGGCCTCAGAGTTGATCCAATGAGAAGCGCAGAGATGCAGTATGAGGGGGAAACAGTGAAAGGACTGAAGATCAGCCACTTTAGCCAATGGCTGGAACCAACTTCAAGTTGGGAGTAGGAGACCTCAGTCCTACTTATTTGGGGTCTGGTGGCAAATCTATCTTCATTTCTGGGTCCTCAGTTTCTCCATGGGCACAATCCCCTCTGGACTGCTTTATTTTAAGGTGAGTTTAGCAGTGTGGAGGACAGTTGACCTAGGAATCTAGGTAATCATCTCCCACCCATCATGGGCTTCTAGGGTCATCTTTCCCTGTCCCAACAGGGGCCTCTTGAGAGATCCTTCAACGGTGTCTGCACCTTGGGTAGACCCTGCTTCTACAAACAGTAGCATTTCATTGGTCGATCACTGTCTCATGGAAAAGCATAGCTGCACTACAACCCTTTGGTCTGCTCTGTGGCGGTATCTCCCCCCCTGCTGTGTTGGATCTCCATTCCTCAATTTTCCATGTGATAGGGTGGGCTTACCTTCCATGGCCCTATGGACCCTGGCATGGGGTTGGTCTGAGCCATCTTGGTGGTTGGAAGGGTTTCTGGAAGACAGAACACATACCAGTGACATGGTCTCTAGAATGGGGGAGGGAGCAGTCTTGAAATCCAATAGACAGACTAGTTGGAATCTTGGCTCTGCCGTTCATTAGCTAAACCTGTGTTTCCATCTGTAAAACTCTATGTGCAGGGTTGTTGTAAGGACTAAAGGCAATAGTGCAGGTAAAGCACTGCACAGGCATTGTGACCTGATAAATGTAGCTCCTGTCCTTGCTCCTCCTCCAGTCACCCCCTACAGGTGGCAGTATTGCCTCAGGCTCACATACCCCAATATAAATTCCTTGGCAACCATCTAGTCTAGACCCCTCATTTGCTTGGCCACACAGCCAGCAGCTCCAGGCTCTGCCAGGACTCTCACCCCACCCCATCCCCGATTCAAGGGCAGTCTAAGCTTTACAGTCTCACCCTCACAGTTTTACAATCCCTCCTGGCTTCTCTATCTTTTAAGACCTACCCAGCCCTGGTTTTGCCTCCTCAGAGAAACTTTCCTGCCTTCCACAGCCTGCAGTGACTTTCTCCCCTGATTTCTAGCGCCCCTCACAGTACTGATTTGTGTTCTTATTGAATACGTTTTGGGTGAACATTTCAACGACAGGACCTGGGTCAGTCACCTGTAGCACGTGTTCAGGGAGGGAGGTGTTGAAAAAGACTTATTGAAGGAAAGTGGGGAATAAAAGAGAGTAGTAATAATAACTAGCACTTAACAACGACTCACTCTATGCCAGGCACTGTTCTAAATGCTTTTCATGCATTAATGTATTTAATCTTCACAACAAGCCTAGGAGGTAAGTACTATCATTATCCCCATTTTAGAGATGAGAATACTGAGGCTCACAGAGGTTAGGTAGACAGAAAAGATGGCTGAAGAATAAAGGAAAGTAGGGAGGGAGGGACAAAGAAAAGGAGGGAAGGAGGGAAGAAATGAAAGGAGAGAGGGAGGCAAGACAGGAAGGTTTGCGTCGGGCTTCTTGACTCTGGATGCATTTCATGGCTCTCCGCTTTGGCTGGTATCAGGCCCAGGACCTGATGCTTGTAAACTCTGTGGTACATTTTTCCACTCTGAACCTCTGAATAAGCAACATCTCCCAGCTCCTGTCCCTTAGAGCTTCTCCCTGTGCACCAGGAGTCAGCGCCCTTCCTGGGGCCCCATGTCCCACTCTCTCCAGTCATGGTTGCTGGGGCAGTGGTTTTTGCCATATAAGTGACTCTTCTTGGGGTGGCAAGAGGAGAAGGCTGCCTCCTCCCAGAGTTTGCCCACTGTTGTCTAGCCATCCTAGAAGGCTCTGACCACAAGGCAGGAAAACCGAGCCCCTTCCCGGGTGTGTCTGCAGGGGAAGGCAAGGAAGGGCAAGGACACCCCTTGGGCCTTACTTACCCAGCTCCTGCGGCACACTCTGGGTCTCCATCTGGTGCCACATCCTCTGCAGCCGCCTTTTTATAGGCCTGCGGCCTCTGGCCTCTGGCCCTGTCAGCACTCTGCTTTCCCTCCACCTTTGTTCCCCCTGATCCCCAGAGCTTTGGTGGCTCAGCCTGCAGGCTAGGCACCGTTGGGGGCCTTTGTTTAAACGAGGGATGCAGAAATCCAGAGAGGCCCCTGTGGCTGTGGGCAAGAGGCCTTGGCTGCTGTGGTCTTATCCTTGGAGCAGCTGGAAGTGAGGACAGGGGATCTCTGCGGTGAAGATTTGTTCCCTCTTCTCCAAGTTTCTCACACCATGCCAGAGCCTTCCTAAGACCTTGGGAAGCCCCAGTTTATATCAACCATATCAAAATATACCTCACTTCCCATATGGAATATAGTTTCTTGTTTAAAAAGTACAAAAGGATTATTGTAGTTCTAAACTACAGGAAAAAAATGATTCACTGTAATTTATATATATTTAAGAGTTGGAAACCCTGCTGGCATAGTGGTTAAGAGCTATGGCTGCTAACCGAAAGGTCGGCAGTTTGAATCCACCAGGTGCTCCTTGGAAACCATATGGGGCAGTTCTACTCTGTCCTGTAGGGTCGCTATGAGTCGGAATTGACTCGATGGCAACGGCTTTGGTTTTTTGGTTTTATGTAAGATTTGGATTCAGTTACAGTTGACTGGTAGACATGAGTCTCTGTAGCTATTTTATTAAACATTTATTTTAATTTTGCAGTTTTCTTTTGAAATTTTGGAGCCAATAAATATTTTGAAGTCCTAAATATATTGTTTTACTGGTTGCTGTCTTATCAATTCCAACTCATGATGACCCCATGTGCGTCAGAGTAGAACCGTGCTCCATAGTGTTTCCAGTGGCTGACTTTTCGGAAGTAGATTGCGAGGCCTTTCTTCCAAACATATTGTTTCAGGCCCTTGGAAATCCCATAAGTCCAAGATTCTGTGCCTGTCATACCCTAATGGATAAAATGACTTCTCCATAGAAGTTTAGGGCGCTAGGTCAGGGTGGGGTAGAAGAACTGTGGGCCTCCCTAGGATCTCTGAAGAAGAGGATGTGTTGTTCAAGTATCATAGCCACTGTGAGAGGCAGCGTGGTGCAGTGGGTGGGGAGGGCTTTGAGCCATGTAGATATGGGTTCAAGTCTTAGCTCCCCTGGCTGGGTGACTTTGAGCAAGTCGCTCAGCCTCTCTCAACCTCAAAAAAGGAGATAGCATATCTGTCTGACATATTGTAGCTTTATTGATATTTATTGCCCTACTCTCTTCTGGGGACAGTTACTGTAGAAAATCACATAGCAGCTTGGAGAGAGAAAGAAACTTTCCCTAAAAAAGTTCTTTCCCGCCAATACCTCGAGGCTGTGATCCAAGCATTATTGGAGCACCCTTTATCTCAGAACCAAAAATTAGGGGATGGGGTCTGATATATACACGAATATTTGCAGATTTGCGCAGAACATTTCAGACATAGGGGTCTGATGCCCAGCCCAGCATGCCACCCCAAGGATATTTCTACTATCTGATTAATTGGTCATGTCTGATTAATTGGATCAATGGCTAGCAAGGGACAGAGTCACCCTGGGGATCGTAGCAGCTCTGGCTGGCTAGTGGCTGTGCAAGGACTTAAGGTACCAGCTGCCCACGACTGGCAGTTCTCCCTCCCTTCTCCTTCTCTTTATCTTTTCTTCCTTCCCCAGAATTGGGCTTTTAGAGAAAGACTTATTTGGTTGGTCCTTCATTCATTCGTTTCCTAACACCTGGACTAGTTTAGATATACCTCTGTAATGTGCCCTCATGGCACCCTATACTTATCCGATTATTGAATTGTTCATGCTATAGAAATTATTCTAGAAACTAGAAATATTGGTCTTCAAAGAGGGGAACTGAGACACTTAGGGCTAATGTGTATGACCAAACTTTTCACAGTAACTTTTTCTATAATTTTTGAATTTTGAACAATGTGAATATATTTTCGATTAAAACAAAGTTATTTTTGAAAATAAAGGAATGGATTATTTAATTATCTGCCTCTCCCCTTAGACGCCATACTCTATGAGGGCTGGAACCTCATCTGTCTTGGTCATCATTACATCTTCGGCTCTGGGCATAACTTCTAGCTCAATAAATAGTTTTTGAATGAGTGAATGCATAAAAGAATGACATCCTATGACTGGGCTTTGTCTGGGGCCACAGAGGAAACTGTAGTAGTCTTTAATGTTAGGAGTGCCCAAGAGAACTCAGCCCCCTTACCTTGGCCTCTCTGGGCAGGCTCCAGGTTGCTGTGCGCATCTTCCTTGGGAGGGTTATGGAAGAGTGACTGTGGGCCGCAGGTTGGACAGGTATTGAAGGAGGCTGAGGCAAAATGGAATTTGACTGAGAGGCCCTTTGGGAGCCTTGGAGAGAGATTGCCACAGCTTGCCTGCTTGTGCTGTGTTTGTGTTTCAAATACTCTCAGCAATTTAATTTTGGAGCTTTATACCCCACTGAATTGTTAGAACAATGAAGACTGATTTAGTTAATTTTTTACTTTTGCAGCAAAGTGGAGCTTTTATGTTTGAGTGAAAAGCCCAAACACACACGCACAAAACCATTGTGGAGGGGGAGAATCAGGGTTATTGTGCAAACAATTTATAAGTATCCATCAAACATTCCTGAAGTTATAAGCACTTGTAGTCTGTCTTCTTGCTTTCCTCAGTCACCTTGTTGTTGTTAGGTGCTGTCGAGTTGATTCTGACTCACAGCGACCCTATGTACAACAGAATGAAACATGGCCTGGTCTTGCGCCATCCTCACAATCATTGCTATGTTGGCCCATTGTTGCAGCCTCTGTGTCAATCCATCTCGTTGAGGGTCTTCCTCTTTTTCGCTGACGCTCTACTTTACCAAGCATAATGTCCTTCTTCAGGGACTGGTCCCTTCTGATTACATGTCCAAATTTTGTGAGATGAAGTCTTGCCATCCTCGCTTCTCAGGAGCATTCTGGCTGTACTTTGTTTGATCACCGCAAGTCCCTGAAAGTTTGAAATGGATTCCTAGGTCTCCAGCGCTAACAACCATCGTTTCCAAACACCACTTCAATATTGTTTTTAACCAAGTTCCAGAGGATTCCTCCTCTGACATTGTCTAGAACTGTTGCTTCACCTGCACCCACATCTGTCATGGCTTTGGAGCTCCGGCTTCCGCCCCCATCTCTTTCCAGGAAAGTTAGGGCAGACTTACTCCAGGCATGGAGTGAAGGGAGCCACCAGCTTCTGATCCTTTCTTCTAAGCTGGGTTTGGGTCTCTCCTGTTCAGCCTTAATAATAATAATCACAGCTTACTGAGCATTTACTGTGAACCAGACAGTCTCCCCCTTAATCCTCACAACAGCACCATGAAGTAGACAATTATTCTGATCATTTTACAGATGAGTTAGCTGAGGTTCTGAGAGGCCAAGTCAAATTACCTAGGGAACTCAGCAGAGACTTAAATGCATGTCTGTCTGACCGCAAAGCCCATATTCTTTCCTCTGGGCAACTCTGTCTTTCTGGCATGAAATAATATGATAATACTTACCTTACTCTTTGTTGTCAGATGAAAGAGATAAAGGCGTTCAGGGCAGTGTTTGGCACTCAGTTAAATCTCAGTAAATGGTAGTTGTCATTAACCGTGCCAAATCAGATACCATCTTGTACCAGGTTCTTATAGAGACAAGTGGGAGCAAGAGCAGCAAAGAGTTTAGAAATATTTATCAGATTTTTAAAAAATGTCGTTTTGGTATCTGGAAAAGATCACATTCATGCAGTTTTTATTTTTCCCAACGTTTTTCTTTATTCAATTTTAGCAGTGCATTCTGTCATTATATTTTTCTAAAGAGCATTGATCTGCTGGGGACATAGATTGCAGACTTGAAATGAGTGCTTTTTTGCTCATTGCACAAGCAGGTGGGGTAACCGGCTGCCCAGTGGTATGGGCTGTTAGATTTAGGGGTGATGACTGAATTAAGAGGAATGTGGCAACCCCCCTGAGGTGTTACCTGGGCAGTTTGAACCTTGTGCTCCTCAACACTAGGGCTACCTGCCAAGCACAGTAGATACTCAATAGAATTCTATGGACACCTTGGGCCCCTTGGCCTTGCCTTTGGGCCAGGGAGCCTCATAGGATAAGGACAGCAGGGAAAGAGGTGAGGCCATGAGGTCAAGGCAGCCCCTGGACTCAGCACTTTGTGGTCAGAGCACAATGGGGCTGGCGAGGCATTTGACTAGCACTTCGGTTTGTTTGGGAATAAGCACGATGGGCACAAAGCAAAGGGCCCAGTCAGCATTCAGCCAGTGCTCTCTTCTACACAAGGGGATGCTGCTGGGAGACCGTTTTTGCCCTGTCCCTTGCTACCTCTTTAAAGAGGTGGGGAGACCAGGGCCTGGCTGGGCTGGAGAAGGCTATAGGGCAAGTACCAGGGGAGAAGCTGGGAGGCATCTTGAGCCTTGTGCTCTTTCTGGACACTTTATGAGGTCATTCATTCCTCTGCTTCCAGGGACAAGTGGATGCCCACCTGCTCCAGGAGCTCTGTTGTCTTGAGGCCCCAGCCTCCCTCACTGGCTTCCTCTGTATATAACTGGCTTCAGAGCATTTTCAGTTCACTTCGCTTTAATTAAATTTCTCAATACTGAAGCTTAGTCCTTTTTTCTTATCTAGAACTCTATGAACAAGTAAGTGTGGGACTTGTCTTACTGGGGGATGTTCAGTCCACTCTATACTACAGCCAAGCAGCCCAACTCTGTCTCATTTAGAGTTGCCAGATTTAGCAAGTAAAAATATAGGACACTCAGTAAAATATGAGTTTCATATAAACAATGAATATTTTTAGTATTAGTAGATCCCAAACATTTTTACACAAAATTATTTGCTGCTTATCTGATATTCAAATGTAACTGGGAATACTATATTTTATCTGCAAACCCTATTCTCCTTTCTCCTTTGTCTGGAGCATACTGTGACACCCCTTCTGCCTGTTTGCTTCGCTTTTGTCCGTTGGAGAAGACAGTATAAAAGTCACCTCTTCCAGGAAGTCTTCCTTGGCATATCCAGGCCTACCAGCCACCCCATAACATCCCATAAGAAAGAGGAGACTGGAATGGAACCAATACATTTTTTTAATGTTTCCCAAATGTTATCTCATTTAATCCTCCCAAATAACCCTATGAGATATGCTTTACTAACCCCATTTTACAGTTGAGAAAACATATTCAGAGAGCTTATGTTACTTATCTGAGGTCACACAGGTAGGAAGTGACAGAGCTCAATTTCAAACTCAATTCTCTTTGATTTCAGAATCTGTGTTCTTTACCATGTTGCTTATAGGAGTCTCTCTCACCCCTCACTTACGTTAACAAACATAACTCATGGGGAGTAGCCCTAAAAGCAACTTTATTTTCATCTTCTTTGCCCCTTTATGTTTTTTCAGTGAGGTTAGTTTCTCTCCCTAACCTTGGAAGAAAACATGAGCAGTCCCATGACTTTTTTGGACACTTCAAGGTAATAAAAAGTTGGACGATTACTTTAAATCACAAAAGAGTTTCAATTTAAATTAGAATATTCAGCCACAGCCCCAAAAGAATAGTGACTATTTGAATGTTCTCACCTCCTGTTCACTATTCGATAATAGCAATCTTATTTCTTTCCTTGCCACTCTTCTCAAAATGCTTTGGCAAGGGAGACAAGTGGCTTTCATACTGCCAAAACCAATGGACTCTTTCAGTTTTCCTTGTATGTGGCATCTCAACGCTGTTCGACCCATTGAATGCCTCCTTCTTTAGAAACACTCTTTTTCCTTTACTTCTAAGTCACCACTTTCTGCTCCTCCTCCTAGATCTTCTTTGTAGGTTCCTTTTCCCCTTCCTGCTCCTTAAATATTTCTCAGGGTCTCTTCTTGGCCCTCTTTTCTCTTCTCATTCTGTACTCTCCTTAGGTAATCTCATCTACTCTCAAGACTTCAGCAACCACATACAATGATGACTGTTGTTGTTCCGACTCATAGCGACCCTCTGCACCACAGAATGAAACACTGCCCAGTCCTGTGCCATCCTCACAATTGTTGTTATGCTCGAGCCCAACAATGATGACTGATGACTCTCAAATCTATATTTGAAAATTCAGACTCCTATCTTCAACTCCAGATTTGAGAATTCAATGGATATCTTCAGTTAGATGACTTCCAACATATTCCTCAAACCCAACATAGTCAAGTTGTTTAGATTATCTCCACTGTTGCCTCTACACTCAATTTTCTCTGCCTCAGAGACAGCACCACCACCCATCCAGTTACCCAAGCCCGAAATCTGGGAATCAGCCTTGACGCCTCTCTCTTTCTCACTACCATATCAATCCTTTGATGGAATTTTGTTAATTCTGTCATCCTAATAGCTCTATATGTCCCCCCTTCCCCACCCCATTGTATCAGTTATTATAAATTTGGTTGCAAGTAATGAAAAGCCTAATTCAAACTGGCTTAGACAATAAGGAAATTATTTAGTTCACTTAGCAGAAAACCATGCAATAAGGTAAGCTTCAGGCTTGGTTGATCCCGTGATGTTTCAATGACCCAGGTTTTTTCCAGCTCTGTTCTATTGACCTAAGTGTTAGCTTTATCCTAAGGTAGGTTGCTTTCTTGATTGTTAGATGTTTGCCAAGTAGTAGCTGGGACTGTGTGCTTTATTGTTCACATACATCAGAAGAGAGAGAGACTGGCTTCCTGTAGCTTTGTAAAGAGCAAGGAAGAACTTTCAAGTAGCCTCTAGTTATCTTAACTTCATGCCTTACAGGCGAGAATTAACAAAGGTTAATATTTTGTCATATTTGCTTCAGGTCTTTTTTTTAAGAAATAAAACCTTACAGATACAATTGAAGACTCCTTTGTACTTCTCTCTTGTTCCCCTCTCCCTCTGCTCAGAGGCAACCACTATCCTGAAGTTGGGATGTATGCTTCCCGTCTATGCTCGTCTATTTTTACTATATGCTTAGAAAAATATATTACATTAAATTCCCATCAACAGATGAATGGATAAACAAAGTGTAGTACATACATACAAATGGAGAAATGAAGTATTGATACATGTTACAATATGGATGGAGCTAGAAGACGTTATGCTGAGTGAAATAAGTCCATATATAAAAATACAAGAACAGGCAGATGTATACAGACCAAAGTTTATTAGTGGTTACCAGGGGCAGGAGGGAGGGGGGAAGGGGGACTCAATGGGTGATGTAAATATTGCATTGATTAAGGGTAGGGTTGCACAGCTGATTATTGTAATTGCTGTCAAAAGTTGTACACCTGGGGTCTTAAAAGCTAGCGAGCATCCATCTAAGATGCATCAATTGGTCCCAACCCACCTGGAGCAAAGGAGAATGAAGAACACCAAAGACACAAGGAAAGTATTAGCTCAAGAGACAGAAAGGGCCATATAAACCAGAGACTTCATCAGCCTGAGACCAGAAGAACTAGATGGCGCCTGGCTACCACCAATGACTGCCCTGACAGGGAACACAACGGAGAATCCCTGACAGAGCAGGAGAAAAGTGGGGTGCAGAACTCAAATTCTAATAAAAACACTACACTTTATGGTTTGCCTGAGACTGGAGGGACCCTGGAAGACGTGGCCCCCAGATTTTCCGTTAGCCCAAAACTAAAACCATTTCCGAGGCCAACTTTTCAAACAAAAATTAGACTGGACTATGGGACATAAAATGATACTTATGAAGAGTGTGCTTCTTAGCTCAAGTAGATATATGAGACGAAATTGGCAGCTCCTGTCCAGAGGAGAGATGAGAAGGCAGAGAGGGTCAAGAGCTGGTTGAATGGACATGGGAAATCTGGGGTGGAAAGGAGGAGTGTGCTGTCACAGTATGGGAGAGCAATTAGGGTCACGTAACAATGTATGTATAAATTTTTGTATGAGAGACTAACTTGAATTGTGAACTTTCACTTAAAGCACACACACAAAAAAAGTTGTACACCTGTAAAAAGTTCAGTTGGCGAAAGTAGCTGTTGAGGCTGTTTATGTACAACCAAAATCATTGTGGGATTTAGTTTCTTGGTTTGGAGGTTTAGGGTCATGGTTTCATGGGACAGCCCAGTTAACTGGCCTAATACCTTGTTTAGTGCTTCTGTTCTACCTCCTAGTTCATTTGGTAGTGTCTAGGGTCTTAAAAGATTGCAAGCAGCCATCCAAGGCACAACAGTTGGTCTCTATTCATCTGGAGAGACAGAGGAAGAAAGCACCTCTTTTTTTCCCCTCCGCTGGTTTGAAAAGTATGCATTCTATTTTTAGTATTTTAATGATTAATGTATTCAGTTTCTGTATCCTTCTGAACAAGATGAAGATCTTGATTCTGAATTCTCTACTATCATCTTCTACGTTACTGTTTGTTTCTCTATTTTAGTTTTTAGTAATTGATACTCATTTAGATTTATTAACTTACTTATTTACCATTCCTTCTTGCATGTCACTCCTTCCTTCTGGATTTGTCTTCCTTTTATATCCTTTAATAGTTCTTTCAGCAAATATCTTGCAGTGCAACAAATTATTTAATATGGCCCTTCTAGCCATGGTCTTTGTGACTCACACACAATGATTGAATGAGATTATGCAAATAAGGTATATAGAACTCTAAGAAGGGATTGGTCAGTTTTGCCATCGCACTAGGCTTAAAATGAGCCATCCCAGAGACGGAAAGAGAGGAACCCATTACCATCAAGGAAGAATAGCCAAGAGCAGAGTGTGTCCTTTGAACCTGGTATCCCTGCACTGAGAAGCTCCTGGAACCAGGAGACCCAGGGAGAGAGAAAGAGCTGTAACACTTCTGATGGCAAGAAGCGATAGCAAAGAAATGGTGGCAGGAGAGACCAGCAGGGGACAGTGTGGTGGGCTTCCTAGCCCATAGGGTGAGAAAGCTGTGTGCCTTTGGGCAGGAGGCTTGCTGGAGGAGTAGAGTGCCTCCGGGAGCTTGGTGGACCTAGTTTTGCTGACCCGAGGAGCTAGAGCTGAGTGCCTTCAGGATAGGGCTTACTGGCGGAGTGGATCTCGGGACACTTATTAGCAGGGCTAAAAGAGCTTTTTAATACCTGCCCAAGCAGGGCAGAGACCGAAGGGCCAGAGAGAGGCTTGCCTGTGGGCACAACTGAAAAGAGGCTGTCCTGATGCTAGAACTGTATCTTGAGCATTCCCGAAACTGAATTGTAACCTGTTACTTCCCTAATAAACCCCATAAGCATGAGTATTGTCTGTGAGTTCTGTGTGGCCACTGCAATGAATTATTGAACTAAGCAGATAAGTAGAGAGTGCTGTGGGAGGGACAGTTGGTGTCAGAATTGGTAAAGATGGCAGAGAGAGGACGCATGTCAGACCTCTGCCTCATAGAAATCAGCTTTGGGCCATTGATCTTGATTCTTCTTCCCCCTTGTAAAGTTAGAGGAGGTCAGACGCTGCCCCCATGCCATTTTTACTTCTCCATAAGTAATAAACTTTATTAATATTTGTATGTCTGAAAACAACTTTGTTTCACCCTTACTTATGAATGTAAGTTTAGTTAGGCATAAAATTCTTGACTGACGCTTAGCAATTTGATATCATGCCATTGTCTTGTAGAAACTTCTGCAGTGATGAAAAATCCACTATCAGTCTGATGATTGTTCCTATGTTTGTTCTCTTTATAGCCTTTAAGATTATATCTTTTTCTCTGATGTTCTACAATTCCCCAAGGGTATGTTAAATATGGATTTGTTTTTATTCTATTCAGGGCTTGTGCTTCTTTATTTGGCAAACTCATGGTTTTCTTCAGTTCTAGAAAATTCTCCACTATTACATCTTCATGTACTGCCTTACTCCCATTGTTGCTATATTTTTCCTCTGAACAGCTGTGGAGCTTCTCATTCTATATACCATGTCTTTTATTCTCTCTTTAAAAATTTTCTATATCCTTATCTCTTTGTACAACATCTTTAATGATTTTCCCTTGTCTGTCTTCCAAGGCATTAATTCACTCTATAGCTGGATCTATTTAATTGTTTAACCTATTACGTTTTGTTTAAAAAACCTAAATGTCCACATGTTTTTCATTCCTAGAATTTTTTTTTCAAATCTACCATTTTCCCCCATGATATTTTTAGGGCACAAGGTCTTGTTCATTCTCTAGGTTTTGAAGGAATTCTTGCAGGGGTTATTTTGTGTTTCTCTGTGCAAGAATTCTATTAGTTTCACCACTGTTGGATCCGTTTTTGCTAATTTCTTGGACTGAGGTTCTCTAACAGCAAGTCTAGTGTGTACTCAGGTTCCACTTCTATGCTTGGCATAGTCTGGGGGTTCTGATTTTTCCAGCCACAGACTCTAGGCAGATAACTAGCTCTCTTGCTGTGTTCCGCAGGCAAATGGTACAGTTTTTTATCTACAAGTTTTTATCTACAGTTTTTATCTACAAGACAACCCTTTTGGGTCTTGACTTTAAACAGAAAACCTGGCCGCAGCTCATGGGCCTGAAGCCACATCTCCCATCCCCAGAGGGGCATTAAATTCCTGATTCTGATACCCTATGGAACTCTGAGCTTCAGCTTGTGATAAGCCAAGTACTGAGTGTATTCTGTGACTGGTGATTGGAGACCCATCAAGAGTTTGTTAAGTAAACTTTTTATTGTAGTTTAATATACTTCTAGAAAGTGCACGAATCATCAGTTGAACAGTCTGATGAATTTTTACAAAGTGCACACACTTGCATAACAACTCAAGACATAAAGCATTACTGACAGCCCTAAAGAAGCCTCCTCATGCTCCCTCAAGTTACTACTCTCCTCAGAAAGGTAGTCACTATTCCAACTTCTAACAGCATCCATTAATTTTGACCATTTTTTATATTATGTAAATAGATTCATACACTATATACTCTTCAGTGTCTGTCTTCTTTCTCTCATCATTATGTTTATGAGATTCACCCATATTATTGCACAAAGTTGTAGTTTGTTTATTCTCATGGCTGCACAGTATCCTATTCTATGAAAATACCATAGTTTTTTAATCCATTCTAGTATTGACTCTTGAGTGTTTCCACTTTGGGGCTCTTATAAATAGTATTGGTATGAACATTCTTATATATGTTTTTGATTAACATATATATGAATTTCTATTGGAAATATACCTAGGAGGGGAACTGCTGGATCCTATGTATGTTCGGTTTTAGCAGACAATATCAAACAATTTTATAAACTTGTTGTACCAATTGACACTCTCATCAACAGTGTGGAACAGTTTTGATGTCTGGGTCACATATTAGAGAATTCAGAACAAGAACAGATCTTGTCCCTTAACTGCACTAGATCGGGAATTATTACTGTTCCTTTTCAAGGAGAATAAATCCAGACTGATGTTGGTCTATATCTTTTTTTTAAATAAATAAATAATTATTTTTATTGTGCTTTAAATGAAAGTTTACAGTTCAAGTTAGTTTCTCATACAAAACTTTATACACACCCTGCTCTGTGACCCTAGTTGCACTCCCCATACCGTGACAGCACTTTCCTCTTTTCCACCCTGGGTTTCCGGTGTCCATTCTACCAGCTCCTGTCCGTTTCTGCCTTCTCATCTGGCGTTCAGACAGGAGCTGCCCATTTAGACTCACGTATCTACTTGAGCTAAGACGCGCACTTTTCACGAGTATCATTTTATGTCTTATAGTCCACTCTAATCTTTGGCTGAAGAGTTGGCTTCGGGAATGGTTTTAGCTTTGGGCTAACAGAAAGTCCAGGGGCCATGTCTTCCGGGGTCCCTCCAGTCTCAGTCAGACCATTAAGTGTGGTTTTTTTTTTACTAGAATTCGAGTTCTGCACCCCACTTTTCTCCTGCTCCGTCAGGGACTCTCTGTTGTGTTCCCTGTCATGGTGGTCATTGGTGGTAGCTGAGCACCATCTAGTTCTTTTGGTCTCAGGCTGATGGAGTCTCCGGTTTATGTGGCCCTTTTGTCTCTTGAGCTACTATTTTCCTTGTGTCTTTGGTGTTCTTCATTCTCCTTTGCTCCAGGTGGGTTGGGACAAATTGATGCATCTTAGATGGCCGCTCGCCAGCTTTTAAGACCCCAGACGCCATTCACCAAAGTGGGATGCAGAGCATTTTCTTAATAAACTCTATTAAGCCAGTTGACCTAGATATCCCCTGTAACCATAGTTCCCAGATCCCCGCCCCTGCTACTCTATCCCTCAAAGTGTTTGGTTGTATTCAGGGAACTTCTTAGCTTTTGGTTTAGTCCAGTTGTGCTGACTTCCCCTGTATTGTGTGTTGTCCTTCCCTGCATCTAAGATAATTCTTGTCTACTATCTAGTTACTGAATACTCCTCTCTCTCCCTCCCCACCCTCATAACCATCAAAGAATGTTTTCTTCTGTGTTTAAACCTTTTCTTGAGTTCTTATTATAGTGGTCTTATACAATATTTGTTCTTTTGTGACTGACTAATTTCACTCAGCATAATGCCCTCCAGATTCATCCATGTTACGAGATGTTTCACGAATTCATCGTTATTCTTTATTGTTGCATAGTATTCCATTGTGTGACTATACCATAATTTGTTTATCCATTCATCCATTGATGAGCACCTAATGTTGCCATCTTTTTGCTATTGTGAGCAGTGCTGCAATGAACATGAGTGTGCATATACCTGTTTGTGTGACGGCTCTTATTTCTGTAGGATATTTTCCAAGGAGTAGAATTGCTGGATCGTATGGTACTTCTATTTCTAGCTTTTTAAGGAAGTGCCAAATTGATTTCCAAAGAGCGTGTACCATTTTACATTCCCACCAGCAGTGTATAAGTGTTTCAGTCTCTCCACAAACCTCTTCAACATTTATTGTTTTGTGTTTTTGGATTAATGCTAGCCTTGTTGGGGTGAGATGGTATCTCATTGTAGTTTTGATTTGCATTTCTCTAATGGCTAATGATCGTGAGCCTTTCCTCATATATCTGTTAGCTGCCTGAATGTCTTCTTTGGTGAAGTGCCTGTTCATATCCTTTGCCCATTTTTTAATTGAGTTATTTGTTTTTTTGTTGTTGAGATTTTTCAGTATCTTGTAGATTTTAGAGATTAGACCCAGTCTTAGTCATCTAGTGCTGCTATAACAGAAATACCACAAGTGGATGGCTTTAACAAAGAGAAGTTTATTCTCTCACAGTCCAGTAAGCTATAAGAGCAAATTCACAGCATCAGCTCCAGGGGAGCGCTTTCTCCATCAGCTCTGAAGGAAGGTCCGTGTCATCAATCTTCCCTTGGTCTGGGAGCTTCTCTGCACAGGAACCTCAGGTCCAAAGGGTGTGTTCTGCTCCTGGCACTGCTTTCTTGGTGGTATGAGGTTCCTATGTGTCTCTGCTCATTTCTCTCTTTTATATTTCAAAAGAGATTGACTTAAGAACACTATCCAATCTTGCATACCTCATCAGTATAACTGCCGCTAGTCCTTCTTATTGGATCGTAGTGATTGAATTTACAACACATCAGGAAATCACATCAGATTACAAAATGGTACACAGTTATACAATACTGGGAATCATGGCCCAGCCAAGTTGACAGATATTTTTGGGGGACACAGTACAATCCATGACAGACCCTGATCAGATTTGTCATAGCCAAAAATTTTTCCCAGTCTGTAGGTTGTCTTTTTACTCTTTTGGTGAAGTCTTTTGATGAGCATAAGTGTTTGATTTTTAGGAGCTCCCAGTTATCTAGGTTCTCTTCTGGTGTTTGTTCATTGTTACTTATGGTTTGTATTCTGTTTATGCCGTGTATTAGGGCTCCTAGCATTGTCCCTATTTTTTCTTCCATGATCTTTATCATTTTAGATTTTATATTTAGGTCTTTGATCCATTTTGAGTTAGTTTTTGTGCATGATATGAGGTATGGGTCTTGTTTCAATTTTTTGCAGATGGATATCCAGTTATACCACCACCATTTGTTAAAGAGACTGTATTTTACCCATTTAACAGACTTTGGGCCTTTGTCAAAGATCACCTGCTCATAGGTGGATGAATTTATGTCTGGATTCTCAATTCTGTTACGTCGGTCTATGTATCTGTTGTTGTACCATGTTTTGACTGTTTTGACTACCATGGCCGTGTAATAGTTTCTAAAATCAGGTAGTAGGAGGCCTCCACTTTGTTATTCTTCTTCGGTAATGCTTTACTTATCTGGAGCCTCTTCCCTTTCCATATGCAGTTGGTGATTTGTTTCTCTATCTCCTTGAAATATGCCGTTGGAATTTGGATTGGGATTGCATTGTATCTGTAGATTACTTTGGGTAGAACAGACATTTTCAAAATGTTGAGTCTTCCTATCCATGAGCAAGGTATGTTTTTCAACTTAGGTAGGTCTCTTTCGGTTTCTTGCAGTAGTGTCTTGTAGTTTTCTTTGTATAGATCTTTTACATCTCTGGTTAGATTTATTCCTAAGTATTTTATCTTCTTGGGAGCTATTGTAAATGGTATTGATTTGGTATTTCCTCTTCGAAGTTCTCTTAGTTAGTGTAGAGGAATCTGACTGATTTTTTATGTTTGTCTTGTATCCTGATACTTTGCTGAAATCTTCGTAGTTCCAGTAGTTTTCTTGTGGATTCTTTGGGGTTTTCTGTGTATACGATCATATTATCTGTAAATAGAGATACTTAGACTTCTTCCCTACCTATTTGGATGCCCTTTATTTCTTTTTCTAGACTAATTGCTCTGGCTAGGACCTCCAGCACATGTTGAATATGAGTGGTGATAAACGGCATCCTTATCTGGTTCCCACTCTCAAGGAGAATGCTTTCAGACTCTCTCCGTTTAGGATGATGTTGGCTGTTGGCTTTGTATAAATGCCCTTAATTATGTTGAGGAATTTTCCTTCTATTCCTATTTTGCTGAGAGTTTTTATCATGAATAGGTGTTGGAATTTGTCAAATGCCTTTTCT
>NW_004444074.1:821585-836771 GCF_000243295.1 Trichechus manatus latirostris
TCTCCTTTAGGCCAGTAAATCTGGTCTTTTTTTCTTTTGTGAGTTAGAATTATGTTCTACATCCTCCTTTTCAAAGAACCAGCTTTTGGTCTTGTTAACTCTTTCAATTGTTTTTCTATTCTCTATTTCATTTAATTCTGCTCTTATTATTTCCTTTCTTCTGGTGCCCGAGGGCTTCTTTTGCTGCTCTCTTTCTGTTTGTTTGAGTCAGAGTTAATGTTTTGATTTTGGCACTTTCTTCTTTTTGGATATGTGCATTAATTGCTATAAATTGACTTCTGAGCACTGCTTTTGCTGTATGTCAAAGGTTCTGGTAGGATGTGTTTTCATTCTCGTTTGATTCTATGAATTTCTTTATACTGTCCTTAATTTCTTCTATAACCCAGTCGTTCTTGAGCAAGGTGTAGTTAAGTTTCCATGAGTTTGATTTTTTTTCCTGGCTTTTTCTGTTATTGATTTCTACTTTTATGGCTTTATGGTCAGAAAAGATGCTTTGTAAGATTTCAATGCTTTGGATTTTGTTAAGGCTTGCTTTATGGCCTAATATGTGGCCTATTCTGGAGAATGTTCCATGTGCATTGGAAAAGAAAGTATACTTGGCTGCTGTTAGGTGGAGTATTGGTATATGTCTATGAGATCAAGTTGGTTGATTGTGGCATTTAGATCTTCTGTGTCTTTATTGAGCTTCTTTCTGGATGTTCTGTCCTTCACTGAAAGGGGTGTGTTGAAGTCTCCTACTATTACTGTGGAGCTGTTTCCCTCTTTTCAATGCCGTTAGAGTTTGTTTTATGTATTTTGGAGCCTTGTCATTGGGTGTGTAAATATGTATTATGGCTATGTCCTCCTGGTGTATTGACCCTTTAATCATTATATAGTGCCCTTCCTTATCCTTTGTGGTGGCTTTTACTTTAAAGTCTATTTTGTCAGAGATTAATATTACCAATCCTGCTCTTTTTTGATTGTTGTTTGCTTGATATATTTTTTCCATCCTTTGAGTTTTAGTTTGTTTGTGTCTTTAAGTCTATGGCGTGTCTCTTGTCAGCAGCATAGAGACCGATCATGTTTTTTATCCATTCTGCCACTCTCTGTCTCTTTATTGGTGCATTTAGTCCATTTACATTCAGCATAATTATTGATAGGTATGAGTTTAGTGCTGTCATTTTGATGTCTTTTTTTGTATGTTGTTGACAGTTTTCTTTGTTCTACTTAATTTTCTGTGCTGAGTTGTTTTTCGTTATGTATTTTCTGTTCATCTTTTTCATTGTTGTTGATTTTGTATTTGCTGAGTCTTTGTATTTTTCTCGTTTTTATTTTGATGTGTAGGATTGTTAGTTTCCTTTGTGGTTACCTTAATATTTACGCCTATTTTTCTAAGTTTATACCAGTCTTTTATTTCCTTACATAGCCTTGTCTTCCTCTCCATATGAAAAATCTCTGTCTACATTTTTTAATCCCTCTTTTTTGTTTTAATGTTGTCATCTTTTGCATATTGATGTTTCTGTTTCCCTATTTTCAGTGTTTTAGCTTTGATTTGTTTTTGTGTCTTCCCTATCTGGGTTGATATCTGGTTGCTCTGTCCTGTGTTCTAGTCTTGGGTTGTTATCTGATGGTATTGATTTTCTAACCAGAGGACTCCCTTTTGGTTTGGTTTTTGCAAATTCCCTAAACTTCTGTTTATCTGGAAACGTCCTAATTTTGCCATCATATTTGAGAGACAGTTTTGCTGCGTATATAATTCTTGGCTGGCAATTTTTTTCCTTCAAGCCTTTATATATGTCTTCCCATTGCCTTCTTGCTTGCGTGGTTTCTGCTGAGTAGTCTGAACTTAGTCTTATTGACTCTCCTTTGTAGATGACTTTTCGTTTACCCCTAGCCACTCTTAAAATTCTCTCTTAATATTTGGTTTTGGCAAGTTTGATTATAACATGTCTTTGTGATTTTCTTTTGGGATTTACTTTGTGTGGGGTTCGATGAGCATCTTGGATAGATATCTTCTCATCTTTCATGATATCAGGGAAGTTTCCTGTCAACAAATCTTCAACAATTCTCTCTGTATTTTCTGTTAGCACCCCCTGTTCTGGTACTCCAATCACTCATAGGTTATTCCTCTTGATAGAGTCCCACATAATTCTTAGGGTTTCTTCATTTTTTAGAATTCTTTTATCTGATTTTTCCTCAGATAAGTTGGTGTCAAGTGCTTTATCTTCAGTGTCACTAATTCTTATTTCTATTGCCTCAGTTCTGCTCCTATGACTTTCTATTGAGCAGTCTAATTCTGAAATTTTATTGTTAATCTTCTGGATTTCTGTTTACTGTCTCTCTATGGATTCTTGTAGCCTGTTAAATTTGTCATTATGCTTTCTATAATCTTCTTAATTTCCTCTATTGCTTTGTCTGTGTGTTCCTTGGCTTGTTCTGTGTTTTGTTGCATTTCCTTCCTGATATCTTGAAGAGTTCTGTATATTAATCTTTTGTATTCTACCTCTGGCAATTCCAAGAAGTTCTCTTCCTCTAGAAAATTTTTGATTCTTTGTTTTGGGAGCTTGCTGAAGCCATCATGGTCTTCCTCTTTATGTGATTTGATATTGACTATTGTCTCCGAGCCATCAATAAGTTATTCTATTTATTTATTTTATGTTTGCTTACGGTGTCCTAGCTTCTTGTTTTGTTGTGTTTTGATATGCCTAAATAGGCTGCTTGTGTGAGCTAGTTTGATTATTGGTGCTTTTGAAGCTCTAACATCTTGTCACCAGGTGATTAGAGCTGTTACTAGGTATGTGAGCCCAGGAGTCTGTTTACTTGTCTTGTGTGGATTCAGTTCAGGTGTTCAGGTAGTCGGTCACCAAGTGTGTGGTGCAGGCACTCACCTACAGTCCTAGATGGGCAGGGGTGATTGGTGTAGGCACAGGTATCTGACTGCAGTAGGGTGTCAGGCACTGAGCAAGGCAGGGGGCTGATGGCTGCCCCTGAGTGTCTGAGAGGAAAGCATGTTCCTGTTCCCTAGAGCATGTTGTGGGTGGGTTTTGCAGCCGGACTGTGGGCACCCAGTGCTCTTGGCTGTAAGGACTGGGAGGTGCCACTTATTCCTGGACCCCTGTTGCGGGTGGCTAGGTGGCATGGGTGGAGCCACCAGTCCTCAAGCCCCTGATGTGGGTAGGTGAGGACCCTGCTTAATGGGCAGGGCTGTGTCAAATATCATGAACCTGCCACTCCACCATATAGCTGACAGTTGAAGTTAGGCTTCAGGTATATACCCCATTGTACTGTGGTAATGAGGGCCTACGCTGTTGAAATGGGCCCACACAAGTCTATGCAGGGGTGAAAGGCATTCAAAGTCTGTGGCCCCCTTATGCTTGTGCCTAGGTTTCCAGCTTAGGGGAACTGGCATATTTTTTATTCCTGTTTGTTAATTTGTTCCCTCTCCAAGCTTTGGAGAATTGCTCAGGGTGCGTGAGGGGTCCTTACTTCTGGCCTGGGGAAGTGGCAATGGGTGAAGCTGGCCCAGGACCTAGTGCAGAGTCGGTCGGGAGGGGGCAGGTAAATGGGAGAGGGGTTTTTCCCAAAGGGGATTTTTTTTAATCTGTGCAGTAGGTTAGATGCATGTACTTATCTTTTGCCGATTGAGTACTGCTTTTCACTGGTTCTGGAGGCTTGAGTAGACTCTCCTCAGCTCCGTCTCTCCTGACGTGGAAAACGCATCCTGAGCACCACTGCTTGCCTCACCACGGGCGCCGTCTGCAGGGTACTGATTCCTGCTGGGTCAGGTCTGGCAACTCCTCGCTGCTGCTGAACCGTCTCTCCCTCCCCCGCCACTCAGTCCAATTCCTCAACTTTGCCTTTGATGTTCAGGGCTCCTATATTGTCATATATAATCGATTCACTTGCTTTTTCAGGTCTTTGTTGTAAGAGGGATAACGGGAAGTGTCTGACTACTCTATCATCTTGCCCCCACCTCCTGGTCTATATCTTTTATACTTCTTGATAATAACTACAACCTGAAAACCAAAACCGTTGCGAGTTGAGTCGATTCCGACTCATAGCAACCCTATAGGACAGAGTAGAACTGCCCTACACCATTTCCAAAGAGAGGTTGGTAGATTTGAGCTGCCGACCTTTTTGGTTAGCAGCTGAGCTCTTAACCATGGTGCCACCAGAGCTTTGAGCTCTTACCATGTGCAAGACACTATTCAAAGAGGCCCTTTCATCCTGATTACAACCCTATGGGGGAAAAAATCCAGTTGTCATCAAGTCAATCCCAACTCATGGTGACACCATATGTATCAGGGTAGGACTGTGCTCTACAGAGTTTTCAATGGCTAATTTTTTCAAAGTACATTGCTAGGCCTCTGGGTAGACTTGAGCCTTCAACCTTTCAGTTAGCAGCTGAGTGTGTTAACCCTTTGCACCATCCAGGGGCTCCCCAATACTTTGAGGTAGGAATTTTTATTATTCATATTTTCAGGTGACGCTGCTGCGCTCAGAAAGATGAAATAACTGTCCCAGAGTCACAGAACCTGAAGCAGCAGAGCTGGGATTCAGGATAGGTTCAACCTGATTCCAAAGCCTGGGCTCTTCACACTACACTGCAAATACTGGGAACAAATATTGCAAAAGCCTGGGAACAACCAATAGACCCAAGGTCATTCTGTGTCCAAAGCGTAGCCTCACCTTTTTCAAAAAGTTTCTTGCAGCCTTCCATTTTGTTGTTGTATGTCGTTGAGTAGATTCCAACTCAACTCATAGCAACCCTATGGGGCAGAATGGAACTGCCTCATAGGGTTTCTAAAGCTGTAATCTTTATAGAAGCAGAGTGCCACATCTTTCCCCTGGAGTGTCTGGTGAGTTCAAACTGCTGACCTTTAGATAGCAGCCAAGAGCTTAACCACTGTGCCACCAGGGCTCCCATGGAGCCGTATATTGTCGTATATGAATACCTGAACCAGATGCAATTTTGCTCAACTGCAGCCTTGATATTGGCCACCTGGGTGGTGCAAACGGTTAAATGCTCGACTACTAGCCAAAAGGTTGTCAGTTCGAACCCACCCAGAGAGGCCTCAGGAGATAGTCCCTATGATCTGCTTGCAAAAGGTTAAAGCCTTGAAAACCCCATGGAGCAGTTCTGCTCTGCGTACCTGGGATCACCATGAGTTGGAATCAACTGGACTGCAACTAACAACAACAACAACAAGCCTTGATATCAATGACTTTGTATCAGGGGATGAAGCCAGGTGAGCAGTCACCTTGAAGAATTCTGCCCCCAAAAGTCTTGGTTCTGTCTGAGTGTGCTATGTGTTACAGTGGCTCAATGCTGGCACATAGTGGCACCTTAGTAATGTTGTTATTGTTATGTGCCATCAAGTCAAGTCATTTCCAACTCATAGCCACCCAATGTGACCGAGTAGAACTGCCCTATAGGGTTTCCTAAGTTGTAATCTTTATAGGAGGAAGTCCTGGTGGCGTAGTGGTTAAGAGCTACGGCTGCTAACCAAAAGGTTGGCAGTTCGAATCCACTCGACACTCCTTGGAAACCCTATGGGGCAGTTCTACTCTGCCCTATGGGGTCACTATGAACTGGAATCGACTTGATGGCAATGAGTTTTTAATCTTTACAGGAGAAGATAGCCAGGTCTTTTCTCCTGCAGGGTGGCTAGTGGATTTGAACCTCTGATTTTTCTGGATTAGCAGCCAAGCACTTATCCATTGCGCCACTAGGGGCCTTTTTAGTTGGCTAAATGGAATTCCAGGAAAACTCATGTTAGTGCTATTGACTGGGGGACTTATTGGCTGCAGCTCCCGGCCTCTGATCTCTGATCACCAGGGGGCATACCACCAGGGGGGCATACATTTTTCCCCAGAGTACTGCTCCTCCTTCCTTCTCCAAAAGCAGTTCTCTGGGTACAGGGAATATCAGGGAAGGATGGACTCTGCCAAAAAACTCAGAATTTAAAAAAAAGACACATTAGAATCAGGTTTCTCAGAGTGTGGTCTGAGGGCCAAATCATAATCACACAGGTTAAAATGCAAACTCCAGTGCATTTATCCCAGACCTATAGAATCAGACTTTCTAAGGTAGGGCCTGGGAATTGTATGTTAAGCAAGATAGCCAGGGGATTTTTCTTTCATACACAGGTTCTTGATTCAGACTACCCGAGTTCAAATATTGACTTTTCCACAGGCTAACTGTGTGACCTTGTGCAACTCAACTAACCTCTCTAAGACTCGGTATCATAATAACAAACCAAAAAAGAAAAAGAAAAAACCCGTTGCCATCGAGTCAATTCTGACCCATAGTGACCCTATAGGACAGACGAGAACAGCCCCATAGGGTTTCCAGGGAGCAGCTGGTGGATTCAAAATGCTGACTTTTGGTTAGCAGCCATAGCTCTTAACCACTGAGCCACCAGGGCTCCATCATCATAATAAAAAAAACAAACCCGTTGCCATCGAGTCGATTCAACTCATAGCAACCCTATAGGACAGAGTAGAGCTGCCCCATAGAGTTTCTAAGGAGCCCTTGGTAGATTAGTTAGCAGCCAACCTCTTAACCACTATGCCACCAGGGCTCTGTCATCATAATCGCGGGATGTAAAGCACACTTAACTCATAGAATTGTTGTGAGGAATAAATGAGACAGTTTGTGTAGAGAGTTTAAGACGGTGCCTGGCACTAGTAAGTGCTATATCTTAACACTTATAAATCTTGTTGTTATTGTTAGCTACCGTCGAGATGGCCCCCAGACTCATGGCAACCCCATGCAGGAGGGAAGGAAATGCTGCCTGATCCTGCACCATTCCCATGATGGGCTGCAGATTAAACCATTGTGATCCATAAGGTTTTCATTGGCTGATTTTCTGAATAGATCGCTAGGCCTGTCTTCCTAGTCTATCTTAGTCTGAAAGCTCTGCTGAAATCTGTTCAGTATCATAGCAACATGCAAGCCCTCACTGACAGACAGATGGTGGCTGCACATGAGGTGCATTGGCCGGGAATCGAACCTGAGTCTCCTACACGGAAGTCTAGAATTCTACCACTAAACTACTACTGCACCCCATAAATCTTAGATATTGTTATTATTGAATAATCTTAGGAGGAAGTGTGATGACGAGGCAAGAGCATGGTGGATGGGAATTGGAAGTAGTTTGGGACATATGATTACAGTCTAGGCTTTGTTATTCACCACCTGTGTGACCTTGGGCAAGTCGCTTAACCTTCCTGGGCCTCAGTTTCTACACTTATAAAATAAGGGAGTGAAACTAAATGACCTATGAGACCCCTTGCAGTGCTGTTGTTTTATGAAAACTTTACAAGGCTTGAGGAGCCTCCTGCAGACATACACAGACACACACTCACACACACACAGACTCCACCTCTCTTTCTCTATGTGCTTACAGCCACTGTATGGTTTTATCACACAGAATACAGTTCTCTTTTCCTTGCTGTTTGTGAGGAGGGCAGGGCCTGTGTCTTCTTCATCCCAGGGCCTCAGAGCCTGGCACAGGGCCTGCCACATGGTTCCTACACAGTAAATATTATTTTTATTGGAGAAATGAGAAAAATAAAGCGTGGCACAAGTGTGAGGAATGAGCATAATTTTTATTCCTAGTTAATAATTGATATCACTAAATTGTATACCTGAAAAATGTTGAATTGGCAAATGGTGTGTTTTATATATTTTTACAACAATAAAAAAAGAGCCTTCAAAATATTTTAAAAAAGAAAAGAAAGAAAGGAAATGGCTGTTGGGGTGGGAAAGAGGGTTAAGCCAGGAATGGCTGGAGGGATCTGGGGACCTAAGGAGGCCGCTCTGAAGTGCTAGGTAGACAGAGAGCTGGGTGTGGGAAACGGGTAAAAGGAAGACTAGGGTAGGAGTGAGGGAGCTTACAGTGTGGCTCACCTACTGGGCTCCTCCTACAGTTGACCTTTTTTGTAGCTGTTGTGATTTTGTTTTGATTTTTTGAGAGAAACAGGAATGGAGTCAGGGCTTAGACCAGTGACTTGCACATGGTAGGCCTTCAACCAATATTTAGCTGAGAATCGTGGCATGTGAAAACTGGAAGGGAACATAGAGGTTTGAAACAGTCCTCTTGTTTTTACAACAAAGAAGAAAGCTCTGAGTCAGAAAGGAAGAGCCTCGTCCTCGAGATGACACACCAGGTAGTAGTGCAGATGGAAACCCGGGTTGGCCAACCTCCAACCCAGCGCCCTGTCCTGGACTCTGCTTCCTCTGCACTTTTGGATGAACAATGAATGTACACGCGTGGGAATGTTTCTGGATGTGTGGTCATGTCTTTATGGGTCTTTGGGTCTGTCCAACTCTGTGTGTCTAGCTGCCTCCTGCATGACCCCACCCCACCTGGATGTCCCGACATTTTAAATGCAGATAGCCAAAACTGATCTCATCACCTTCTCCTTGAATCCTCTGTCTACTTCTGTGTTTTCACTCTCAGCAAATGGTGCCACCATTTATTACTTCATTACCCAGATTAGAAATCTGGGGGCATTCTCAACTCCTGCTGTTCCCTCACCCTCCACATTCCCTGGAGCCCTGGTGGTGAAGTGGTTAAGACTTTGGCTGCTAATCAAAAGGTCAGCAGTTCAAATCCACCAGCCACTCCTTGGAAACCCTATGAGGCAGTTCTACTCTGTCCTATAGGGTTGCTATGAATTGGAATCAACTCGACGGCAACGAGTTTGATTTTTTTTTTGGTTTTCCACATTCCTTACCAAGGCCTGTCAATCCTATCTCCTACTCTCTCTCCACTGCATTCCCATCTCCACTACTGAGGCTTCAGTCCCAGGTCTCCCCATTTCCAGGCATCTCACATTTCAGGCTTTCCTTACCTTACTGCAGTGGACTCCTAACCAGTCTCACCACTGTACACTCAATCTCTAGTCCTCTCCAGCATCAACTGAAGGCTGTTTGTAAAACACAAACCTGGCCAAATATTTATTAAGGTCCTGGGCTTGATGCTAAATGAATGATGATGAACAAGACAAACATGGGCCAAGAGCTGACCAGAGAAAGGGTGATATGGACAAGGAAATGGGTAATTATAATACAGCATGGTCAGTGCTATGACAGAGGAAGTACTTGGTGAGATGTGAGCATAAGGAAAACACAGCAAGTTGAACTTGTGTGTTGAATGCGTAAATGGGAATAAATGAAAACTCCTAATCCTGTGCCAATTCCGAAGGTGATCCAACAGAATGCAGAAATTATTGAACGATGTAATTAATATCACGTGCAAGTAAAATTTTGCTGAAGATCATTCATGAACAGTTACTACAGTACGTAGACAGGGTACTGCCAGAAATTCAAGCTGGATTCAGAAGAGGACATGAAATGAGGGATATCATTGCTATGTCAGGTGGATCTTGGCTGAAAGCAAAGAATACCAGAAAGATGTTTATCTGTGTTTTATTGACTATGCGAAGATATTCGACTGTATGGATCATAACAAATTATGGATAACATTGTGAAGAATGGGAATTCCAGAACACTTAATTGTGCTCATGAGGAACCTGTACATAGAAAAAGAGGCAGTTCTTCAAACAGAACGAGGGACTACTGCCTGGTTTAAAGTCAGGAAAGGAGTGCATCAGGGTTGTATCCTTTCACCATCCTTATTCAATCTATACGCTGGGCAAATAATCTGAAAAGCTGGACTATATGAAGAAGAATGCGGCATCAAGATTGGAGGAAGACTCATTAACAACCTGTGATACGCAGATGACACAATCTTGCTTGCTGAAAGTGAAGAGGACTTGAAGCACTTACTGATGAAGATCAAAAACTACAGCCTTTGGTATGGATTATACCTCAACATAAAGAAAACAAAAATTCTCACAACTGGACCAGTAAGCAACATCATGATAAATGGAGAAAATACTGAAGTTGTCAAGGATTTCATTTTATTTGGATCCACAATCAACACCCATGGAAGCAACAGTCAAGAAATCAAACAACGTATTTCATTGGGCAAATCTGCAAAAGAACTCTTTAAAGTATTAAAATGCAAAGATGTCACTTTGAGGACTAAGGCGAACCTGACCCAAGCCATGATATTTTCAATCACTTCATATGCATGTGAAAGCTGGCTAATGAATAAGGAAGACCAAAGCAAAATTGATGCCTTTGAATTATCATGTTGGCGAAGAATTTTGAATACACCATGGACTGCCAGAAGAACGAATAAATCTGTCTTGGAAGAAGTACAGCCAGAGTACTCCTTGGAAGCGAGGATAGCAAGACTTCATCTCACATACTTTGGACATGTTATCAGGAGGGACCAGTCCTGGAGAAAGACGACATGCTAGGTAAGGTAGAGGGTCAGCAAAAAAGAAGAAGACCTTCAATGAGATAGATTGACACAGTGACTGCAACAATGGGCTCCAATATAGCAAAGATTGTGAGGATGGCACAGGATCGGGCGGTGCTTCATTCTGTTGTACATAGGATCCCTGTGTGTTGGAACTGACTGAATGGCACCTAACAACAACAACAAATCCTGTGAGATTTTGCTGTTTATGCCTCTGTGTCTCTGTGGATTGTGTGTACACTGCATATTGTGAATATGACTGTGTACATATGTGTGTCTTTTAGGATTGGATTCAGCTGTAAGTGACAGATAGCCAAAATAGCAGTGGTTTAAACAAGATAGAGGGGTCTCTGGGTGGTGCAAACAGTTAACACACTTGGATACATGGAGGTTCAATTCCACCCAGAGGTGCCTCGGAAGAAAGGCCTGGTGATCTACCTCCAAAATGTCAGCATTGAAAACACGTGGAGCACAGTTTGACTCTGACGCACATGGGGTCACCATGAGTTGGAATTGACTGGTGATAGTCTGAAACAAGATAGAAGTTTATTTTTTCTCTAACTTAAGAACCTAAGTGGTTCTGAGTTGGTGTGGTGTTTTAGAAACCATATTGCAAATTCTTTGACACTCCTCCCATTGAGAAGTGGGGGTCTATTCCCCTCTTCTTGAATATGGGTTGACCGGCAGGGTAGGCAGAAGTGATATCAGGTGACTTCTGAGGCTAGGTTGTAAAAGGTTATAGAATATCTGTTTTGATCACTGGAACACTCACACTTGAAGCCCTGAGCTGCCATATAAGAAGCCCGATAATCTTGAGGTCATCATGTTGAAGAGGCCACACTTGGGTACTCCAGTTGACAGTCCCAGCTGAGCCTTTTAGCTATCCCCACCAAGGTGCCAGACATGTGAGAGAAACTGTCTTGGACCCTCCAAGCCAACCCATGCACCAGCTGAATACCATCAAGTGACCTCAGTCAATGCCATACTGAGCAAAACAATCATCCAGCTGAGCCCTGCCTGTAAGTTGCACATACCACTTCCATGTACATCTCATTAACTGGAATATAGTCATATGACCACGCCTTGCTGAAAAACAGTGCTGAGAAATGAAGTCTTTTTTTCCGGGTTGCCATTGCCCAGTTAAAATAAAAGGTTCTATTACTATAGAAAAAAAGAAAATTCATTTTAGGAGAAGGTTCACAGTCTCTGTCACATTTTGTGTGTTAGTGTGTGTGTGTTTGTGTGTGTTAGTCGATGATAAGAGGGAGCACCCAGGAAGGAGCAAGACTTGGAACCTGCAGCTTCTGGTCCTAGGCCTGACCTCTTGCCTCCCAGGGCCAGACCTGCTCAGTGGTACCCACTCTCACTTCTGGATGGATGAGGGGACCCTGGATTAGGACAGTAATTTCCCAGCATCCTCAAAGAAAAAGGAGGACCGGCAGAAGGTGGCTCTAGCCTGGAACCCAGGGCAGCACTCTGAGCCTGGCCTGGGGAGCCCGTTGCTAAGTGGGCCAACTTGCCTGAAGGACCTACAGTCTGATCCCTTGGGCCTTGGGAGTAACCTCCCTTCTAGCCAACTTCCTCCTTCTGCATGGTGAAACGAGTTCACATCAATGTTTCCATTCCGTCCTTGCCTGGGGAGGTACCTGTCTGACTTGCTCATGAGTAGGCAGCCTGAGGGACACTGGCTAGTCATTTAGTGAGTCTTTGTAGTGCATCTGGTCAGAGAGGGTTGGTATTACATGCAGGCTTTGGAGTCAGACAACTACTTGAGGATCAGGCTCTACCACCTATGGGTTGTGTGATCTTAAGGAAGGTGTTTTTACTCTCTGAGGATCAGTTTCCTTATACGTAAAATCGGGATAATAAAAATTGCCTCATAGTCCCGCTAGGATGGCTAAGATAAAAAAAGAAAAGAAAAGAAAAGAACAAATGTTGGCAAGGATGTGTGGAAATTGGAACCCTTACCCACTGCTGGTGGCAATGCAAAATGGTACGGCCTTGTGGAAAATAGTGTGGTGGTTCCTAAAAAAACTAAAAGTAGAATTACCATATGACCCAGCAATTCCACTCCTAGTTTACAGGTAGTTCCCGATTTACAACGTATTCAAGCTACAGCAAACTGCGCTTATGACTGTCTGTTCTTTTTTTTTTTAATACATCTTATTGTTAGTAATATGTACTACATACAGTGTTGCAGCTTGTAATTTACTGATGTAATCATTCTCAGACGTTCACTCGCAGATGTTCAAAAATCAGATTTATAAAGATATTAATAATAAAAGGCAATAATAATGGAAACTAAAGAAAATAAATAAATATTTAACTTACATCAGAATTGACTTAATGCAGAATCATTGGAATGAAACCCTGTTGTAAGTCAGGGACAACCTGGTATACCAAAAGACTTAAAAGCAGAGACTCAAACAGATACTTGTAGACCAATGTTCATTGCAGCACAATTCACAATAGCCAAAAGGTGAAAACAACCTAAATGCTCATCAATTGATGAACGGATAAACAAAATGTGGTACATACATACATACAGTAGAAGAAATGAAATGAAATCTTGATACATGCTACAATATAGATGGAGCTTGAAAACATTACGCTGAAAGAAATAAGTCAATCATAAAATTCTACCGAAAGCAATATACAAACACAATGCAAATACCAACAATATTCTTTAAAGAGGTGGAAAAACTAATCACTAACTTTATATGGAAAGGGAAGAAGCCCCAGATAAGTAAAGCACTACTGAAGAAGAAGAATAAAGTAGGAGGACTCTCACTACCTGACCACAGACCATACTATACAGCCACAGTAGTCAAAACAGGCTGGTATTATACAACGACAGATACATTGACCAATGGAACAGAATTGAGAATCCAGTTGTAAATCCATCCACCGACGGTCACCTGATCTTCTACAAGGGCCCAAAGTCCATCAAATGGGGAACAGACAGTCTTTTTAACAAATGGTGCTGGCAGAACTGGATGTCCATCTGCAAAACATTGAAACAGGACCCATACCTCACACCATATACAAAAACTAATTCAAAATGGATCAAAGACCTAATATAAAGCCAAAACTATAAAGTTCATAGAAGAAAAAATAGGAACAATGCTAGAGGCCCTAAATACATGGTATTAACAGGATACAAACCATAACTAACAACACACAAACTCCAGAAGATAAGCTAGATAACTGGGATCTTCTAAAAATTAAACACTTATGCTCATCAAAAGACTTCACCAAAAGAGTAAAAAGAGAACCTACAGACTGGGAAAAAATTTCTGGACATTGCAAGTCAGACAAAGGTCTAATCTCTAAAATCTACAAGAAAATCCAACACCTCTACAAGAAACAGACAATCCAATTAAAAAATGGGCAAAGGAAATGAACAGACACTTCACCAAAGAAGACATTCAAGTGGCCAACAGACACATGAGGAAATGCTCGCGATCACTAGCCATTAGAGAAATGCAAATTAAAACTACAATGAGATACCATCTCACCCAGGCATTACTGGCACGAATCAAAAAAACTGGAAATAACTAATGCTGGAGAGGCTGCGTGGAGATTGGAACTCTTATGCACTGCTGGTGGGAATGCAAAATGATACAACCATTTTGGAAAACGATATGGCGCCTCCTTAGAAAGCTAGAAATAGAAATACCAACAGCAATCCCACTCCTAGGAATAAATCCTAGAGAAATAAGAGCCATTGCACACCCATGTTCATGGCAGCACTGTTCACAATAGCAAAAAGATGGAAACAACCTAGATGCCCATCAACAGATGAATGGATAAACAAACTATGGTACATAAACACAATGGAGTATTATGCAACGATAAAGAACAGTGATGATCTGCGAAGCATCTCATAACATGGATGAAACTGGAGGACATTATGCTGAGTGAAATAAATCAATTACAAAAGGACAAATATTGTATGAGAACACTACTGTAAAAACTCACAGAAAGGTTTACACACAAAAGGAAATCATCTTTGTTGGTTACGAAGGATGGGAGGGGTGGGAGGAGGATACTAAATAGACAATAGATAAATGATAACTTTGGTGAAGGGTGAGACAGTACACAATACTGGGGAAACCAGCACAACTTGTACAAGGAAAGGTCATGGAAACTCCATAGACATGTCCAAACTCCCTGAGGGACTGAAGTGCTGGGCGGGGGGCTGTGGGAACCATGGTCTCAGGGAACATCTAGCTCAAGTGGCATAACATAGTTTATAAAGAAAATGTTCTACATTCTACCTTGGTGAGTAGCGTCTGGGGTCTTAAAAGCCTATGAGCAGCCGTCTAAGGTACTCCACTGGTCTTACTCCTTCGGGAGCAAGGAAGAATGAAGAAAACAAGATACAAGAGAAAGATTAGTCCAAAGGACTAATGGACCACAACTACCACGGCCTCCACCAGACTGAGTCCAGTACAACTAGATGGTGCCCGGCTACCACCACTGACTGCTCAGACAGGGATCACAACCGAGGGTCCCAGACAGAGTTGGAGAAAAATGTAGAACAAAATTCTAACTCACAAAAGAAGACCAGACTTACTGGCCTGACAGAGACGCGGGAAACCCCAAGAGTATGGCCCTCGGACACCCTTTTCGCTCAGTAATGAAGTCACTCCTGAGGTTCACCCTTCAGCCAAAGATTAGACAGGCCCATAAAATACAACTCGACTAATGAGGCACAACAGCCCGGGGACAAGGACTAGAAGGCAGGAGGGGACAGGAAAGCTGGTAATAGGGAACCCAAGGTTGAGAAGGGACAGTGTTGACATGTCGTGGGGTTGTTAACCATTGTCGTAAAACAATATGTGTACTAACTGTTTAATGAGAC
>NW_004444074.1:836871-860777 GCF_000243295.1 Trichechus manatus latirostris
CAAGAACAGGCAAATATATAGAGACCAAAGTTTATTAGTGGGTACCAGGGGCAGGAGGGAGAGGAAAAGGGGGGCAGTTATTGCTTATGGAGTAATGAGTTTTGGTTCATGGTGACAGAAAAATTGCATTAATTAGGGGTAGGTTTGCACAACCGATTAAGGTAATTACTGTTAATAAGTTGTATACCTGTAAAAAGTTGAATTGGCTAAAGTAGTATGATAGATACAATTACAACAATGACAGGAAAGAAAAGAAAAGAGTAGCTGCTGAGACTGCTTATGTACAACCAAACACCTCCTGGGATGTGGTTGCTTGGTTTGGAGGTTTAGGGTTATGGTTTCATGGGACATCCCAGTTAATTGGCCTAATAACGTGTTCAGTGCTTCTGTTCTACCTCCTAGCTTGTTGTGTGGTGCCTGGGGTCTTAAAAGCTTGCAAATGGCCTTTAAAGGTATAATTTGTCTTTATTCACCTGGAGCAACAGAGGAACAAAGAGAGTCAGGAACAGGAGAAGGAAATTGAACGTGTGGCTAATTGCCTCCATGAACAAGTGCCTGCTTTGCTATGAGATCAAAAGAACTGTATGGTGGCCTGTTACCGTTACTAAACATTTTGATCAAAGATTCTATAGACCAGTCCTGATCAAAAGGGGTAAGATGCAGAACAGAATTTCAAATTCTCATGGACTCCAGACTTTCTAGAGCCATGGAGGCTGGATGATTCTCTGAAACTATTGCCCTGAGATGATCTTTAAACCTTAAACCAAAAATATCCCTGGAAGTCTTAAACCTAAACAATAATTTAGCTTAACTAGTAAAGAATGCCTGCCTTGAGCATTGTGCTCTTTTAAGATTTATCTATATGGGATCGAATGACAATAGCAATTCGAAAGATTAGATAGGAACCTTAAGGGGCAGTGAGTTTATGTTACTAGGGGAGGAAAAATTGAGAAAAGGAGGGTGAGAATGGTTGCACATCTCAAAGAATGTAATCGCTGTCCCTAAACTGTACATGCAGATATTGTTTAATTGATGTGTATTATGCTGTGTATATTCTCAACAACAGCAAAAATAAAATTAATTATATTTAAAAAATGGCCTAATAGAATTTTTATGAGAATTTAATGAAATAATATAGGTAAATCACTTATAATTGTGGCTGGCCCGTAACAGACACTCAACACGTTAGTTATTGTTGCTAAGTCCTGCAGGACTATAACATCTCTGCCTCTAAGGAAATGATAGTAGTTGAAGAGAGAATAATAATAATAATAAGTTCCTATATGGTTATTGATGTGATTTTTTTGGAGATCTTACCCCATTTTTTTTCCTACTGATATTTCAACGTCCCATCCCCACCACTGCCACTATCTCACACTACTGGGTTATCCTGTATTTATTGCTTCAGAGGATGGATGGCTCAGAAATAAAGTTGCTTTCTGGCCTAAAAACAAAACAAAACCAGTTGCTGTATCAAGTCTATTCTGGCTCGTGGCAACCCCATGTGTGTCAGAGTAGACTGTGCTCCACAGGGTTTTCAGTGGCTGATTTTTCAGAAGTAGATTGCCAGAACTTTCTTCCAAGGTGCCTCTGGCTGGACTCAAACTTCCAACTTTTTGGCTAGCTGACAAGCACATTGACCATTTCTGGCCTAGCTCTCCAAAAACCTAGCTTCAGGGGAATGGAGAGGCTGTTGAAAATAGACTAAGTATTTGAGGAACATATTGTAAGTGAAAGCTGGGTAGGGTAGGTTTGAGGGGGTGGAGTGCCTCCAGAAATGAGAGAAGCTTCCTCCAGGCTGAGGGAAGGAGAGATAGCGGGGAAGAGATAACTGGCTAATTGGCTACAGCCCCAGCAAGAGGGAACCTACCATATATCTGGGACCAGAGCCTGGGAGAATAGAACAGAAATGGCAGCTTGGTGAGGCTGAGCAGAGGGGAACTTGGGCCCCTGGGATTCTGGGTCCTCAAGCTTGGCATGGATGTAGCAAAGAAAGTCACCAGACCAGAAGCAAAGGACATCTCAGCAGTAACCCACTGTGGGCCAGTGATTGGATACCAATCAGGGACAGATAACAGAAAGCTGAGTGCCTGCATCCCTGCCTTGAAAGACCTTGACAAAATCCCAGTGCAGAGGGAGGGGGAACCTAAAACTAACTGGAATTAAATGAGTTACACAAAAGTTAATATGGATTTCCTATACCTTGCAGTTGAGAACAGAGTCATTCCTGATTGTTATAGATTGAATTTTGTCCCCCAAAAATGTGTATCAACTTGGCTAGCCACGATTGCCAGTACTGTGTGGTTGTCCACCATTTTCTGATCTGACGTGCTTATTCTATGTGTTATAAATTCTAACCTTTATGATGTTCATGAGGCAGGATTAGAGGCAGTTATATTAATAAGGCAGGACTCAATCTATAGGATTAGGTTGTATCTTGAGTCAATCTCCTTTGAGATATAAAAGAGAGAATCAAGCAGAGAGGAGAAGGACCTCATGCCTCCAAGAATGAAGAACAAGGAGGGGATCGCGTCCTTTGGACCTGGGGTCCCTGAACTGAGAAGCTCCTAGGACAAGGGAAGATTGATGACAAGGAGCTAACAGAGACCAAAAGCCTTCCCCTGGAGCTGGCGCCCTGAATTTGGACTTCTAGCCTTCTAAACTGTGAGAGAATACATTTCTGTTTGCTAAAGCCATCCACTTATGGTATTTCTGTTATAGCAGCACTAGATAACTAAGATACTGCTATACTTGTGTCAAATACTTTGTTGTTGAATTTGGAGTTACCAAGATCTGGGTTTGAATCCCAGCTGTGTTACCCAAGCTAAGTTACCTAATCTCTC
Source organism: Trichechus manatus latirostris (assembly GCF_000243295.1). Classification (NCBI taxonomy): domain Eukaryota; kingdom Metazoa; phylum Chordata; class Mammalia; order Sirenia; family Trichechidae; genus Trichechus; species Trichechus manatus. The sequence goes on from NW_004444074.1 coordinate 839,715, forward strand.
TGCTCCTCATTTTCCTCTGCCACAACGCTGTTGTTGTTAGGTGCCGTGGAGCTGGTTCCGACTCATTGCGATCCTATGTAGAACAGAACAAAACGCTGCCTGGTCCTGCACCATCCTCATGATTATTGTTATGTTTGACCCCATTGTTGCAGCCATTGTGTCAATCCATCTTGTTGAGGGTCGTCCTCTTTTTCGCTGACCCTCTACTTTACCAAGCATGATGTCCTTTTCCAGGGACTGGTCCCTCCTGATAACATGTCTGAAGTACACGAGACAAACTCTCACCATTCTTGCTTCTCAGGAGCGTTCTGGCTGTACTTCTTCCACGACAGACTTGTTCCCTCTTCTGTCAGTCCATGATATACTCAATATTCTTCGCCAACACCGTATTTCAAAGGCATCAATTCTTCTTTGGTCTTCTTATTCATTGTCCAGCTTTTGCATGCATATGAGGCGATTGAAAATACCATGGCTTGGGTCAGGCACACCTCGGTCCTCAAAGTGACATCTCTAGTTTTTAACACTTCAAAGAAGTCTTTTGCAGAAGATTTGCCCAATGCAGTACATCGTTTGATTTCTTGACTGCTGCTTCCATGGGTATTGCTTGTGGATCCAAGAAAAAAGAAATCCTAGACAACTTCAATCTTTTCTCCATTTATTGTGATGTTGCTGCCACAATTTAGGAATCCTAATATAAACCTCAAAGGGTTGGTGGAAGGATTTGAATGAGGCAAGGAGTGTAAAGCTCTTGTGTGTCTGGCACTGGAAAGCCATCCAATATTTATCGGTTCTGTTACACAGATGAGGATCTGAGAGGTAGTGTGAGTTGCCCAAAGTCACACAGCAAATGTGGTTGAGGGAATCCTTGAGAGCCCATCCCAGGACCATCTGCCACAAGGAATTGAGCAGAAGGAGAAGAGAAAACTACTGCCTTCCTAGCCCAGAAACTTTAGAGTAGAGGTGGCAAACATGAATGCCAACAGGCAATGGTGTGCTGGTAGATGTTTAAAAACTGATTCTCTTCAAAAAAAAAAAAGTATGTGTATATAACACATATATAAAGTTTGTGCTATATATCCTATATATAAATAATGTAGCCAGAATGCTCCTTAAAAGCGAGGATGGCAAGATTTCATCTCACATACTTTGGACATGCTATCAGGAGGGACCAATACCTTGAGAAGGACATCATGCTTGGTAAAGTAGAGAGTCAGTGAAAAAGAGGAAGACCCTCAACGAGCTGGATTAACACAATGGCTGCAACAATGGCCTCAAACATAGAAACGATTGTGAGGATGGTGCAGTGTTTCCTTCTGTTGTACGTAGGGTCGCTATGAGTCAGAACCAACTCAATGGCACCTAACAACAACAACAAGGAGCACGTAACTTAGAAATAATAATAAAATATGCAATAATCTTTATTGTAAATTCCATATAGCCAATTGATTCCTACAAAATGCTTTTGTTGATTTTTGCCAGACACTTGTATCAGTACCCAACCTTAAATAAAAACAAAAAAAATCTGACTCATGGCAACCCCATGTTTATCTGAGTAGAACTTCTCCATAGTGTTTTTGTGTGTGTGTGCATTAAGTGAAAGTTTACGGAGCAAACTAGTTTCCCATTTGATAGTTTGTACATAAAGTGTTTTATGACCTTGGTTTCATTCCCCACAGTATGTCAGCACTCTCCTCATTTCCACCCTGGTTTCCCCATTTTCTTCCATCCTGATTTTCTACCACTTCCTGCCTTCACATATTCGCTTTTGGGTAGATAATGCCCTTTTGATCTCTAAAATTGATTGTTCTAAACAGTACCTTCCTCTCGGGTTTTATTGTTTACCTTATGTGCTTTTTTATTGTTTAGCTGGGAGTGGTCTCCAGGAATGGCTTCAGTTCCAGGTTGGAAGGGTGTCTTAGGGCCATATTCTCAGGGGTTCCTCTAGTCTCTGTAAGACCAGTAAGTCTGGTATTTTTTGTGAATTTGATTTCTTGTTTGACAGTTTTCTCCCTCTCTGTCCAGGACCCTCTGTTGTGATCCCAGTCAGAGAAGTTGTTTGTGGTAGCTGGGCACCATCTAGTACTTCTGGTCTCAGGGTCATGTAGGCTGTGGTTCATGTGGTTCATTAGTCCTTTGGACTAATTGCTCCCTTGAGTCTTTGGTTTTCTTTACTCTCCTTTGCTTTGGATGGGAAGAGACCAATCATTATATCTTAGATGGCTGCTCGCAAGCTTTTAAGATTCCAGACGCTACTCACCAAAGTAGGATGCAGAACATTGTCTTTATGTACTGTGTTGTGCCAATTGACATAATGTCCCCCAAGTGAGTAGTCCTTTGTCTTCTATCCTAGGAACTCCACCCTGTGAGGTGTTTGGTTATGTCTAAGAGGTTTCCCTGATTATACCCCCTGTGTGCACTATATGAGTAGCACCTGCAGTCAAGTATGTAGAAATATCCACCACCAAACCTATACTGCCTGTGGGTGTGTTACCTTACATCTTCCCACACCTCTTGGTGTATCTATCTACCTATTTGTCCATTTATAGTTTAATGTTTGTTAATACTGTTGCTGCAGGATTGTGTAAGCTATAGTAGTTACCGCGGTTGCCCTTTATTCTTGCATTCCTCTCAGCGTCCTCTGTTGTATTGGTCATGTTGTACTGACTTCCTCCATATTATGTATTATGCTTCCCTTCACCCATATTACCTTGTGTCTTCTAATTGGTAATTTTCCCTCCCTCCCCCTCCCATCCCTAGTAACCATCAAAGAATATTTTTTTCTTTTTTTCCTGGGTGTAAACCTTTTGTTGTTACTTTATAGTAGCGGTCTCATACAATGCTTGTCCTTTTGTGGTTGACTTATTTCACTCAGCATAATGTCCTCCAAATTCATCCATGTTGTGAGATGTTTCACTGATTCTTCATTATTCTTTGTGATTGCGTAGTATTCCATCGTGTGTATGTGCCATAGTTTATTAATCCATTCATCTGTTGATGGGCACTTAGATTGTTTCCATCTTTTTGCTGTTGTGAATAATGTTGCAATGAACATGAGTGTGCGTATGTCTATTTGTGTCATTGCTCTTGTTTCTTTAGGATATATACCTAGGAGTGGGATTGCTGGATCATATGATATTTGTATTTCTAGCTTTTTGAGGAAGTGCCATATCATTTTTCATAGTGGTCGTACAATTTTACATTCCCACCAGCGGTGTATAAGAATTCCAGTCTCCTCATAATCTCACCAACATTTGTTATTTTCTGTTTTTTTGATTAGTGCCAGTAATGTTGGGGTGAGATGCTATCTCACTGCAGTTTTGATTTTCATCTCTCTAATAGCTAATAATCGTGAGCATTTCTTCATATGTTTGTTAACCTCCCGAATGTCTTCTTTGGTGACGTCTGTTCATATCCTTTGCCCATTTTTTAATTGGATTGTTTGTCTTTTTATTGTTTCCATAGGGTTTTCAATGGCTGATTTTTCAAAAGGTAACAAATAATAGACAAGTGTAGTTTTGACACAAATGTTGGTTGATATTTTCATTTAAATTAAGGACTAAAATGAAAGTGAAACGAAATAATTTTGTCTGAACTTCACTCCTTAGTCAATGGCATGATTGAATTCTTTGCTGAATTGGATAGTAGTTTTCAAATACTAGAAGGATATTTCCTCAATTCTTTGTGCTATTCACAATGTAATGGCTGCAGACATGGCACATTTTTAAGACTAATCTACATTATTAACATTTTCTCCATCACTATCTTAAGTCTAGACAATCAACAAAACAATAAATCAAGCTCCGTTTTGTAGTGTTTGCTGATGTCCACCGTGGTGTAAATACTCCCATCATGGCTGATTTCATGCTACCAATGTTGCATCACTGAACATTGAGTTGGGAAGAGATGTGCAGTAGCACACCAATACACAACATTTCCACCATATAGATATAATAGATGTAAATAACTTCAAGAGCAGAGATAATAGTAAAATGTCATAAAATAATTAGGAAGTTATGAGTTTGTTTTGTGTATAATTTACATAACTGTAAGCTTTATATAATTTAATTTTTTACAATGGCTGTGTTTAACAACTGACTCTGAAAATTTGATCATCAGTTCTTACGAGCTGTTATAAACCAGCTCCAGCACTGCACAGGACACCAGTTGGGTCTTGTAAGTGGCAGAAGTGGGTTGAGTGTGGGTCAGGGAAATTGGGCAGCACACACTTCCTCTAAATGAGAAGCTACAAGCCAAGCCTAGACAGCTGGTGCCTATGGTATGTAGTGTTGCCAGATCATCCAACTCTTCAAGAGTAACCAGAAATCTGAGTTTTTCTGTGACTAATTTTAAAAAATTGATAATAAACCAAGAAAAATTTAAAAACAATACAAGCTTGTGGTGAAATTACTTCCTCTATGTGGCCTTTGCCTTGGTTCTCCGGAAAACAGCTTGAGAGGTTTCTCCCCTAAACCCTGAGGAATTACCTTTGTCCTAGTTTTCTACCCCAGAGAGTTTTGTTACTTTTGTCCAGGTTGATTGATATCTCCTGGGTAAGCTGTAAACAATTTGTGGTTTGATCATTTTTGTCTCGCCCTGAGCTGCAGCCTTTCCTGTGATAGGTCTATTTTATGCACCTTGCAGGGATTGGTCAATACACTTATGCAAATGAAGTGACTATAGCCTGTTATGCAAATGAAGTATCTGTGGCCTCCTGAGAGGAGATTGGTCATTTTATGGCCCTGGTGGGAGGGCTATTTCTTGAAATTGACCAGGAGTTTGCTCATTTGTGCAGCCAACCACACAGAGGTTGGCAGACAAAAGAAGAAGGGGGCAGGCAGACAGAAAGAATAAGGAAGCAGAAAGGAGAAAAGGTAATAAAGGCAAGAAGAGAGAAGAAGCAAAGAGAAAGGAGGGGAGGAAACTCCTAAAACAGCTGTAACACGGGTCAAGGGCTATAACACTGAAGACAGCGAGAGGCCCAGAAGGGGCCCTGCAGCAGAGTCGATGGTGGCAGCAGAAACCTGCTACTAGGAATGCAACTAAGAGAGCTGAACAAAACTGCTCCACTGGCTATGAGCTGGGTCAGTTAACTGTGAAGAGGCCAGCGGCAGGGAGGCCGAAGGCAGAGAGGCCTGTCTTGAGGGCCCTGAGAGAAGGGCTGTCCTGAGGGGGGCTGAGAGGAAGCCTGTCCTCAGGGGGCTGAGAGGAGGCCTACATGGCTGAGAAGGGTCATGCATGGCAGAGAGAAGGGCCTGCTTGCGTGCAGCCGAGAAGAGCTGAGAGAGCTGTCTTGCATTGAAAAAGGGAAGGATGTGCTCTCCAATTCAGGGGAGCCTTCCAGACTTTGCCTACATGCTTCCTGATCCTGATCCTGAGTTGCAGCCTGTTACTTCTTTAATAAAGCATTTAACTGTAAGTACAGTCTGTGAGGTCTGTGTGGTCATTGCAACGAATTATTGAACCCAGCAGAGAAGTAGAGAGTGCCGTGGGGAGGACAGCCAGTGTCAGAATTAGTAAAACGTTTGGCGAGTAGAGATATGTCTGACCTCCACCTCACGGCAATCAGCTTTGGGCAGATCCTGATCGTTATCTCCCCTGAAGTAAGACAGGTTCCATCTATACTACTACCATTTTACAGAGCCAAACAAAACAGGTTTGTGAATTCAGCCTGTGGGCCCCCATTTGTGACCTCTGCTTTCACACATGGTTCGTGGGCTGTCCTGTTGGATACCTGGTGAGCAGGGCCGGGACTAGGGTGAGGTGAGTGAAGCACTCACCTGAGGAACAAAATTTAAGTGGACTCCAAAATACTCAGCCAGCACGATAAAGAGTATTTTTAAATTAAATTAAATTTAAATATTAAATAAATGAAATATTTTTTAAAATTTTAAATTTTTGAATATTAAAAAAATTAAAATTAATGCAAAAAAAAAATCCATGATGAACAAAATAACATTTTAAATAAAGATGGAATCAGTAACAGTGTTGTGTGGGCCGTCATGGAACAAAAGGAAAAAATCTTAATACTGATCCTGTCTATATTTATATTTTTGATATTTTGTCCATCATGAATTTTTTTTTGCACCAATTTTTTAAAAATATTCTTTATCTTGATTACTGAGTTTTGGGTGCCCCCCCCTTAAATTTTGTGCCTGAGAGGAGTGCCTTACTCTCCTCATCCTCGTCCCAGCTCTGCCCGTGAGGCAGGCTTTGGGAGTCAGGGGCAGTTTCAGCCCCTTTGTTCGTGAGCTGTTTGACTTTAAGCAAGCCTCCTTTGCTCTCTGGGCCTCAGTTTTCTCATCTTTCAAATGGGGTTGGCGTGTGGGGCTAGAGGAGCTCCACCAGGGCTCTGGTCCTGTGGTTCTAGGGCATTAGGGATGGCAGGGGGTACTTGAAGATTTGGGGCTGGGAATCTCCTTTCAGTTATGCTCATCCTTGGGCCCAGGGACAGGGACCTGAGAAAAGGGAGGTTCAGAAGGAAGCTCTGCCAGATTTTACTTACAGCCCAGAGTTCAAATTCCCACCACTGCTGGCACCGCCTTACTGAAATCTAGGAAGCATGTCAGATGAGTCTAGGGAAATAGAGGCCCTGGCTCTGCTTGCAGGCTTCTGCCATCTGTGTGCCTGCAAGGCGAGCAGGCAGCCTCCCCCAGTCCCAGAAGATGAGTTCAGAGGAGGAGCAGAATCCACTGGAGGTGGAGTTGATTTACATGACAGGGATCTTAGCTGCTGAAAACCTGGGATTCGCCACTCCTGAGTCCATAAGGGAGGGCCTTGCTGTGTGATCTTGGCTGAGTGGCTGAAGCGGCACAGTTTCCTTTGACGTGGGCCGATGCTCTTCTCCCTGACTCTAAGCCAGTCACATCATCTCGTTTTCCCTTTTTGGATTTTAGAAACTAAAGGTCAATTCTTTCATCCCCTGCCTCCAAGCAGGAACTCTTTGCTTAGCCTAAGCTAGTGGTACTTTTTTTTTTCTTCTTTTTTTATTGTTGTTGTACACCAATTCTACAATTTCTACAAGTACAATTCAGTGACATTGATTACATTGTTCAAGTTGTGCAACCATTCTCGCCCTCCTTTTCTGAATTGTTCCTCCCCCACTATCATAAACTCACTGCCGTCAAGATTCCTATCTAACCTTTCAAGTTGCTGTTGTCTATTTGATCCCGTATAGATAGCTCTTTAAAAGAGCACAATGGTCAAGGCAGTCATTCTTCACTAATTAAGCTAAACTATTGTTTGGTTTAAAGAAGTCTTCAGGGAATATTTTTTAAGGTTTAAGATTTAAAGACAATCTCTGGGCAATAGTTTTGGCATTCATCCAGTCTCAATGGCTCCAGAAAGTCTGGATTCCATGAGAATTTGAAATTCTGTTCTGCATTTTTCCCTCTTCGATCAGTATTCTTCTATAGAATCTTTGATCAAAATGTTCTGTAATGGTAGCTGGGCACCATCCAGTTCTGGTCTCATGGCAAAGGAGGCAGTTGTTCATGGAGGCAATAGCAAAGAAAATATTTTTTTAAATCCCCAAATAAATTGTCTTTTGCCCTTCCTCCTTTTTCTTTTAACCTGGCTTTGAAAATACAAGTAACCAAATCTATAATTTTTTTTTATTGTGATACAGATATATGTCACAAATCATTTGCCTTTTCAACATTATTTGCATGTACAGTTCAGTGACATTAGTTATGTTTATCGTGTTGTTCAACCATTATGATTATTTATTCCCAAATTTTCTCATCACCCTTAACAGAAGCTCAGTGGCCCCTAAGCAGTGAGTTCCCCTTTTTTCCTCCCTCCCACCCACTCCTGGTAACCACTGATAAACTTTGATCTCTATACACTTGAATGGAGACTTTTTTTTATTGTTATGACTTGGGGACTGGGGTACTACTAGCATCTAGTAGGTAAAGACCAGAGATGTTGCTAAACATCTTACAATGCGCAGGATAGTCCTCTTCAGCAAAGAATTATCTGGTCCAAAATGTCAGTAGTGCTGAGGTTGAGAAACCCTGGCCTACACAGATAGATCCCTGCCCCACTTTCAAAGTTCTCCTGGGAAGTTAGGTTCTACTCCATTACCTTAAAGCCTTGGTACCCAGAAACATCTAACCTTACTTACTCATATCGTTATTTTAGAACTTTTTTTCCCCTCTATCCTCAGGGGAGATAGAAAATGAGTTTCTCAACCCCACTCTCTTCTCCGCTAACTGGCATCATCCCCTCGCTATTTCTATGCCTTGTTGATTTCTTTCTCTTCCACCCTTTTCCTAGATAAAGAAGAAGAGAGTATCAGTTCTGGTTTCTTGGACTGGAGAAGGAGCCTGAGCCTCTGCTCTGAGGAAAGGCAGGCTAATGGAGCTGGGAGATGAGTTTCAGAGTTTGTTGGGGGACAAGAACTGACAAGGATGACTGGGGATCCCACTTGATGGATAAATATTTGATAAATATTTGAACAATGGGTGATGGATAGTTTCTTCTTGCCACTGACTCCTGGCTGTCTTTGCTTGGCAAGAGGAGAAGAAATTGAATGGACATGGGAAATCTGGGGTGGAAAGGAGGAGTGTACTGTCACAGTATAGGGAGAGCAGCTAGGGTCACATATTTATGCATAAATTTTTGTATGAGAGACTAACTTGAATTGTAAACTTTCACTTAAAGCACAACAATTAAAAAAAAAAAAAAAAGAAAGAAGTTCCCAGAGACCTCCATCTCTCAGGCAACTCCTCTTTGATTTAGGAGACAGGCACAGAATGCCAGTCCTGTGGTGGCTTCTACTTCCTGGTGGAAGTTTCCAGCATGTTTTTTGTGAAGAGTGAAGAGAAGGTGGTTGGGGTGGGGTTGGGGTGGGAGAGGAGCTGCCAATAGCAATAATAACAGCTTTTATTTATTATTGAACACCTACTAGGTGCCAGCTACGGGGCAAGGTGTTTTTTAATACATTAGCTGTAACCATCACTGTATTTCTGCAATTCAATATCAAAATCTCTGCTTTATAGATGAGAAGACACTCCCAGAGAAGTGAAGTAATTGGCCCAACAGTCACACAGCTAGCAAGTGGCAGAGCCAGGATTTGAACTCAGGTTGGCTCCAAAGAATAGAGAAAGAAAAGGCAAAGAGAGACAATAAAGGAGTCGCCTGAAAGAAGATATGGGTGAGGAGTGGAGAAAGCTTGGGTTTTCCTCCTTCCTTCCTTCCTTCATTCCTCTCCCCTGACCCGCCTTCCCTTCTTTCTTTGCAACTGATAGCATACTTGGGAACTGCCAGCTGGGCAAGACTTTCTCTATGGCCTCCCTAACCCAGCCCTGGAGTTTTGAATGACAACAGGCAGTTTTTTTTTTTTCCTGTCTAATACCCCTATTTCCCTAGACTCATCTGACACCCTTCCTAGCTTTCAGTAAGGAGGTGCCAGCAGTGGTGGGAATTTGAACTCTGGGCTGTAAGTAAAATCTGGCAGAGCCTCCTTCTGAACCTCCCTCTTCTCAGGTCCCTGTCCCTGGGCCCGTGGATGAGCACATCTGAGCAGCGCACTCTGGTTCTGCCTAGTGCTGGCTGCTTTGCAGGACACAACAGCATTATAAGGTCTGACAACAATGAATTATACCAGCCTGAAGGTACCCAGCAATGTGATTCAGACTAGCAGTAGTATAAGGAACTCAGGGATGGAAGCATTTGAGGTTGGTTGGAATAGTCAGGGAGGACTTCCTACAGGAAGTGGTCTCAAAGGACTGGTAGGATTGGGATGAAAGAGAGTGGAGAGAGGGCTCTTGGAAGGGGGAATGATCCAGAAGTCTTGGGGAGGACTCCTCCCTCTGGAGTTCTGGTAACCCCAAGGATTGAGGGGATGATTTTATACCTTTGGGCACTCCCATCCCTCCATTCATTCATCCATCCAATAAACATACATCTAACACCTACTTCATCTTAAGCACAGCAGTAGTGACAAATAAGATGTAGTCCCTGCCATCAAATGATTTACGATCTAGCAATGGAGATAAATGTTTACGTATATAAATGTAACAAGGTATTGGAAATGACAGACGTAATGTTCAGCAGACAATACACTAAGTAGGAGACCAGCAAGGGGTGGTCAGTCCTTTCTGGTGTGGGGCCCGAAAATTTTCTTAGAGAAGGTGCTGCTTAAAGTGAATGTTGGAAGGTAAGTGAGATAAGAATTAGCTGGAAGGACAGTGGGATTGGGCATGATAGGTAGAGGTAACAGTGTGAGTAACAGCTCAGAAGCATGGGGCTGCCTGGATGTGAGTGAGGTCTCCAGGAATTCTGAGGGCTGGTAGGTAAGAAGGGTGCAGATAGCGCTGGAGGTGTAGGCAGAGGTCAGATCTGGGAGGGTCTTATATGCCATCTTGGGCAGTTGGGCTTTATCCTGAGGGCAGTGGGAAGCTATCGGAGAGTTTTAAGCAGGGAGATTTTATGATCAGATATACATTTTAGGAATTCAGTCATTGAAGGGGGTAGACCACAGGGACAAAACTGGAGACAGAGCTACTTACTAGGAGACCAGTGTAATAAACCTGGTGAGAAAAAATAAAGGTGTGGACCAAGTCTGCGCTGTGGTCTGATGAGAAGGCAATAGATCTGAGAGATATTAGGGAGGTAGCATTGAGGGAGGGAGCACAGGAAAGAATTATGGGTAATGATCAAGATTTTTGGCTCAGATGGTAGTGCCATTCACCAAGACAGGAAGAAGAGTAGGTTTGGGGGAAAGATAAACAATATTTATTAGGAGCCCTGGTGGTGCAGTGGTTAAGAGCTCGGCTGCTAACCAAAAGGTCGATTAAGTGCTTACTATGTGCTAGGCACTATTCTAAGTCCTTTATACATATTAACTCTGATAACTTGTACAACTCTATGAGGTAAATGCCAATATTATCTGCATTACACAAATGAGGAAATGGAAGTATAGAGAAGTTAAACAACTTGCCCAACATCACACAGCTCTGGTCACCCAAGTCCAAGCCCGAGTTCATAGCCACTATGCTACTCCTTTCCAAGGGAATAAGTTTAGCCTGGACATGTTGAGTTTGAGGTGCTTGTGGCCATCCTAACAGACTGTATCCTCCAGGACGAGCAAGACGTTGGAGGTATCTTGAGGAACACAGATGTTTACAGTGTGGAGAGGAGAAGAACAGAGAATGTGGCTACCTAAAATTTAAGGGAAAGGGGTGAAGGGCCTCAGTGGCAGCTCCAATATTTCTGTTTAGGAGGGGTTTGGGGAAGGTAATCAGGTTGGAGGTAAAGGCTTGGGTCTTATCTTGACCCAGAATTTGCACAGCAATTATGCTGTTGCTGCTATATTTAGGGAGCCCTAGTGGTGCAGTGGTTAAGAGCTCAGCTGCTAACCAAAAGGTCAGCAGTTCAAATCCACTAGTCGCTCCTTGGAAATCCTATGGGGCAATTCTACTCTGTCCTATAGGGTCGCTATGAGTCGGAATCTGCTCGAGGCAACGTGTGTACGCTATATTTAGATGGTGTGTTTATTTGGGAGGCAGAAGGGAGGGTGCTGATGGAGATGATGGGTGTAAATGCCTCCCAGATTATGCCTTGGGAATGTTTTCAGTAATTTCTAGAGAGAGAAGCTGCAAAAATATAAAGATGAGATTTTTGCAGTGTGAAGTCTTAAAGAGCATCCATTGGGCAAGGACAGGGCATTGTGAGATCCTGGAATGGTGACCAAAAGTCAAATGCTACCCTGGAACCTGGTGGACAAACAATCTAAGTGATGAATTGTCTGCTGTAGCATCTTGGGGAAAATATACCTGGTACTCATGTAGGTCTGAAGAAAATGCCTAGGATGGTTGGAAGGTCCAAAAACCTATGTTGTTAGGAACATTTCAGTGGAAGCTTAATTGCAACCTACATATGCAGGCTATCTTGGTTAGTTTTGGGTTGTATTAGGGCTCCTTCCGAGAGTTGCTGTTTCCACCCTTTCTTCATCAGTGTCCATCTCTCTGCCGGCTTGTTCTTGGCGTCCTTGTCAGGCAGCGAGTGGCATGGCTTGGCATCAGGCACAGATGGAACCGGAGCTCTTGCTGTGGGCCAGAAATAGCTTTGCAAGTATCTGGCTGCCGGAGTGTTATGTTTTAGTCCCTTCTCCCCCCAACCGCATGCCTCAATTCCTTCCTCAAGTCTTGTGATTTCTGCACCTACAGATGAGCGACTGGTCATTCCTGGGCCGGCTCCTGACCCAAGTGAGAACCATTCCGCCATGGTCAGCAAGTTGTGGCTCACCATCCTCCTGGTCTTCCGCATCCTGCTGGTCACCCTGGTGAGAGGCGCTGTCTATAGGGATGAGCAGTCCAAGTTCACCTGCAACACTCTGCAGCCTGGCTGCACCAACGTCTGCTACGACCACTTCTCGCTTGTCTCGCACTTCCGCTTCTGGGTCTTGCAGAAGGTGCTGGTGGCCACACCCTCCATCTTCTATGTCGTCTGTGTCCTGCACCAGATCACAAGGGAGGAGAGAGTCAATGTGGAGAGAGGGTACCTGCTGGAAACGTTGCAAAAGCTGGCGGCTGGGGGAGCCCTGCAGGGACCCAGTCTGGTGTTTCTGGGGTCCTCTCATTTCCTAGAGGGACAGCTCCTGGTACGAGAGGGCGATTCTCCCCAAATGCCTTGGGGCTGCAGCCCAGGACCCCAGCCTTTGGTCTCACAGCGTCTTGGTCATCTACATTGCCCACATGCTGCTGCTGGCCTTTATGGAGCTGGCCTTCCTGGTGGGGCCATACTATCTGTTTGGGTTTGATGTCCCATACTTATTTCACTGTCACTCCTACCCCGTCCTACCAGTATTAACTGCTTTGTTTCCAACGCCACAGAGATGATCTTCCTGAACTTCATGTTTGGAGTGGGGCAGGCTGCTTCCCTTTGAACCTGGTGGAGCTGCACTAGCTGGGCTGAGTCTTCACCTGACAGACCCTCTTTGTGGCCTGTGCCAGCTGCTGCCACTTCTGGGGGCAGCCTGCCTGTCCTGCTCTGCTCCACTCCGATGAAGAGATGTCCTCCTGTAAGTGCCTGGCCAGTACAGGCCCCAGCATGGCACACCCAGACTCCCTGTCCAGTGGTGAGAGGCAGCTGGCTCAGGGTAGCAGCAGAAACCTGAGCTCCGACTGGGCAGTGTCACCCAGCAAAGAATCTTGCTGCCATCATCACTGTCATGATTGATCCTTGAGGGTGGGCCATGTGGCGTGGGAGTGGGGAACTCTGTTTCCCCCTGCATTATCTCAATCAGATATAGCATGATGAAGTGATTGAGAGTGAAGACTCTGGAACGAGACTGCCTGGGTTCAAATCCCAGCTTTGCTACTTATCAGCTGTGTGACCTTAGGCAAGTTTAACTTCTCTGCACCTCAGTGCCTTTACCTGAAAAATGTGGATAATAATATACCTTACCTCATAGGAATTCTGTGAGGATTAAATGAATTAATACATGTGAAGTGCTTACATGTTTACCAATAGTATCTGTTAACAATAAACATTAGCATTGTGTTAACCTTATCTGCCTAGAGTGTTACTTTTGCCTTGCTGCCTGGTCCACTTAGATTCATAGAATCGATTGTCAGCTCCTCCCTCACTTGCTTCTATGGGGTTAGTAATATGTCACCATCACACGAATCTTCCTTCCTAGTCTCTCTTATACCTGTCCCCTCCTTTAAGTCCCCATGTCATCTCCCTGGTTCAGGCTCCCCTGGACAGCTATTGTTGAACCTGCCAAACATGGTCTCCTTCCTCCATTCCAACCAGCACTTGCCTCCCAATTAATTCTCCTTAAACATAGCTTCACTTGAAGCTCGTTAGCCTGGCATCTAGCATCTTTCTTGAGGCAGCCTGGACCTCCCTTTCCAGCCTGATCACCCACTCTTTCCCATAGAAACCCTCCATTCCAGCCACACTGAGAGCTGTGCCCCAGGTTTCGTTGGACTTCCTCATCCTCCCTCCTGGGGAGCTCTGACTTGGTAGGCTTTGGAACTGTTGTTAGCTGCCATCAAGTTGGTGACCCCACGTACAACAGAAAGGACCATTGTGATCCGTAGAGTTTTTATCGGCTGATTTTTGGAAGTAGATCAACAGGCCTTTCTTCCTAGTCTGTCTTAGTCTGGATGCTCTGCTGAAACTTGTTCAGCATCATAGCAACATGCAAGTCTCCACTGACAGATGGGTGGTGGCTGCTTATGAAGTGTGCTGGGTGGGAATTGAACCTGAGTCTCGTACACATAAGGCGAGAATTCTGCCATTGATCCTGGTCTCCCACATGGAAGGCAGGCATTCTACCACAGAACCACCAATGGCCCCTTGGTGCTGAGCTAAGTGGTTTCAAATCCTGCTGTGCCACTAACTGGCTGTGTGACCTTGGGCAAGTTGCTTGGTGCCTTGAGGCTCGGTTTCCTTATCTGTAAAAAGGGACTAATAATACTTACTACACAGGATTGTGGTGGAGCCCTGGTGGTGCAATGGTGAAGAGCTATGGCTGCTAACCAAAAGCTCAGCAGTCTGAATCCACCAGCTGCTCCTTGGAAACCCTATGGGGCAGTTCTACTCTGTGTGAGTCAGAAACGACTTGACGGCACCTAACAATAGCAAAAGATTGTAAGGATAAAACAAGAAAACGTAAATAAAATGCCAGGCACACAATGTTCCTCAGCAAGTAGCAGATGCTATTGTTGTTATCTAAATTCTACTGTTGCCTGTTCAAATCCTACCCCCTTTCAGTGAAGTCTTTCCTGACAGCCCCTCTGGTCTTTTTCTCCTTTGAGCCTCCATGGCAAGCTCACTTACTAATTAGTCATGCACTGCCTTGTGACTTCCCCTTTACTGTGGTCTAAAGGGTAGTTTACATCCCATCCCTGCTGTGTAGCTTTGCAAGAGTCTCTGACTGGTCTTTTGACTTCAGTCGCCAGGAAGGGGTGACAGTGGTGAACTCCGCAGGAAAACAACACACACTCCTGCTCCTAGCTTAGTGCTATGTATATAATAGAGACTCAGCTCATATATGCTGATTGAATTTTGTTTTGATATCTTTACGCTGAAATTAGGAGTCATTGCAGACAGGACTATACGTGAAGCATGTCAGAAAACCAGAAGAGATTAACATTCCTCCAACTCCTTCCGCAACTTGGGCCAACTTCTAACAATCCTTTAACAACTACGAAAGTTCTTCCCAAGGTCTAATTTGAATCCTGCTTGCTGCAATTGAAGCTGTTCTCCTTGGGCCTCAGGCTGTTGATGTCTAGGTCCTAAAAAGCAAGTGGGTAATATCAGGTAAGGTAAGGTACTCTGCTACTAATTGAAAGGTTGAAGGTTCGAGTCCACTCAAAGGCGCCTTGGAAGAAAGACCAGGTGATCTGCTTCTGAAAAATGAGCCTTTTGACTGGCCCTAGCTGCCTCTACAGCCCTGCCTGTAGAATTAATCAAGACTTGATGGCCTGCTAGTAGATAATCTTCATAGTCTGGGATGCTGAGCTCATGGCTGGTGGGGCTGTGGATCCCCTGCTCACTGAAGTCAAGAAAAGGTCACAAAATTCTTGGAAGCACAGAAGGAGCCTCACAGCTGTGTTTAGATTAGTGCAGGAGTAAGCTGGCAGGTACAGAGAAAGCCCATACGTAAACTGAGGCCACCAAGGGTTTGTAAAAAAAACAAACAAACCCATTGCCATCCAGTCAATTTCGGCTCATAGCGACCCTGTAGGACGAAGTAGAACTGCCCCATAGTGTTTCCAAGGAGCAGCTGGTGGATTCGAACTGCCAACCTCTTGGTTAGCAGCCATAGCTCACCGTTGCTCTTAACCACTGTGCCACCAGGGCTTTGAGGGTTTGTAAGAGGTGCTATATTCTATGCAATAGCTAGTCTCTTTTTATATCCTTATAATTCTAGTGTGTTAGTTCCTAGGCCTGCCATAACAGAATACCACACGAGGTGGCCTATAAGAACAGAAAGTTATTGTCTCACAATTTTGGAGGCTAGGAGTCTGAAATCAGGGTGTCAGCCATGTTGATTTTCTGAGGGCTCTGAGACAGGAAGTGTTCCATGGCTCTCTCTTACCTTCTGGTACCTCCAGGTGTTCCTTGACTTGCAGGTACAGTGTCACATGACCATCCTTCCTATCTCTATGTGTCTTCTCCTCTTTTATAAGGACACCATTCACATAGGATTAGGAACCACCCTACCTCAATATAACCTCAATATGATGTTATCCTAACTGATAACATTTTCAAAGACCCTATGTCCAAACAGGGTCACATTCACAGATACAGGGGTTATGACTTCAACATGACTTTTTGGAGGACATAATTCAATCCATAAAAAAATAAACATAGTCATATATTTCTGATGTCTTAAAGCATCATTTCAGAGACAACCAGACACTGTGTACCTCCTGAGGGAAGAAGATGACACTAACCATGAAGTATTCTTGCCAAAAAAATAAACTCAAATCTGATCAAGCCTGTAGGTCTATCTACCAATTTATAGGAAAGACAGAGGCCAGAGAATCATGTTAAACTATACCATGGGGATGCAGTCGGCAAAATCCAGACTGTGGAAAACTCTATGAATTAAATAACCTACTTTTTTCAATAAATAAGTTGCAGGGAGGAAAAAGAAAAAGATAGAAGGGAAACTTGTAAATTAAAAGAGATGCAAAAGTTATGTCAACTAATGGCAATGGGTGGACTCAAGCAAACAAGTAGTTTAAAAAAAAACACATTTATAGAGAGAATTGGAAATCTAAACACTGAATATTTGGTAAGATTAAGGAATAATTGTAAAAAATTGTAAGTGGGAAAACTGTACTGTGGTTTTGTTTTAAAAAATAGTCCTTACCTTTTAGAGATATACCCTGAAATATTTTCAGATGAAATGATAGCTGGGATTTGCTTCAAAATTATACTGGGGAGGGGAAAATGTGGGTTATAGTTGAAATGAGACATGAATTGATAGGTGTTGGAGTTGTGTGATGGATACTTGGGGGTTTATTTTATTGTTTTGTCTACTTTTGTATATATCCGAACTTTCCCAAATTACAAACTTTTCTGTGTCACTTCTGGGACGTGCTCCTTCGTTATGGACTGATCTTCAGCAGATACTCTCTTCTAAGAGTTTAATTAGCTTTAAGTTTCCTAGAGGACATTCTCCATTCATACTCCAAGCTTCTATGCAAAGGAGTAAAAGATCTTAAGTTAATAAATACATTTTTTTAATCGTGGTAAGTATATACGTAACAAAACATTTGCCATTTCAACATGATTGATATGTACAATTCAGTGACATTAATTACGTTCATCATGTTGTGCAACCATCACCGCTATCCATTTCCAAATTTTTCTATCACCCTTGTAAATGTTTTTATAGGAATAATATTCAAAGGTGTGTTTTTTTCTTTTTTCTCAATTTTATTAATTTCGTTCTTCTTGTTGAGAATATACACAGCAAAACGCGCACCAGTGCAACAATTTCTGCATGCACAATTTAGTGACATTGATTACATTCTTCGAGTCGTGCAACAATTCTCATCCTCCTTTTCTGAGTTGTTCTTCCCTCATTAACATAAACTTACTGTCAAAGGTGTGTTTTTGTCATATGAACATTGCCTGCTATCAGGCGGATTTGCAATGCCAGGAGCTTTTAAGAAAGCAGGCTTGTTTATTTGCAGAACCTTTTGGAGGGTCATATCGTGGTAGCTTACCACGCACCAAGTACATCTTATATGCTTTCCGTTCGCCATTTCTTCTACACCTCACAATACCTCTATAATGTATGTATTATTATGGTCCCCATTTTACAGATGAGGAAATGGAGGTTCAGAGAGTTAATAAGGGCTAACATCTAATAACCACGTGTTACATTTTAAGTACTGGGCTAATTGCTTTAAATGAGTTTGCTTATTTTATCCTCTCGCACCCTTATGAGGTAGGCACTATTATTATCCCCATTTTATAGGTGAGGAAGTTGAGGCTTAGAGAGCCTAAGGAAACTCCTAGCATCTGCTAGAGAAAGTGTCCTTCCAGGCTGTGTGACCCCAAAGCCTATGTACTCCACCAAGGACACAGCACAGCAGAGTGGTTCAGAGCAAGTGCTACAGGCTCTGCTATTTATTAGCCTTGGCCTTGGCCAAATTACCTCACCTTCCTGAACCTGGTTTCTAATGTATAAAATGGGGATGATAACAGTACTGCCCTCATAGAATGATTGTGGGGATTAAATGAGACAATGTGTGTCAAGCGGTTAGCTCAGAGCCTGACCTATAGTAAAGGCTCAATCGCTGTTAGAGGATTTTTATTATTACCACGCTGCCTTCTGAGGAGGCTTCTGTATTAAAGTCAGATTGCCTTAGGAAATTAGGAATCTTCAGGAAAAACTTGCTTTTCCATGGCCACGTGGACACTACTCTGACATTTTACTGTGTAACGGGGGAAGGGGGTTTTTTCACTTTTACTGAGGGTCAGGGCAGGAATTATTCCGCCTTTGGGAAATAAACCAGTCCCTGGGTGGTACAAACAGTTAATGTACTCATCTGCTAACCAAAAAGTTGGAGGTTCAAGTCCACCCAGAAGCGCCTCCCAGAGGAAGAAAAGCCTGGTGATCTGAAAAATCAGCCATTGAAACCCTATGGAGCACAGTTCTACTCTGATCTGATACACCTGGGGTCGCCATGGATTGCAATTGACTCAATGGCAGCTGGGCTTTTTTTTTTTTTTTACTGGTTTTGGGAAATAAAAAACTAAAACCAAGTGATCATGAACCACAACCATCGAGGCTGTTGTCCTTGTGCTTCAATCTTGCTTGGTGTCTGAAAATAACTGTTGGCTCAGGCACATAAATAGAACCATTTTCAGTACATGTATTCATTTCACTGCCATCGTATAGGGAAAAGAACCTGGACTCTGGGGCCTTTGGGACCTCAGTTTTAATACTGACTGCCATTTGCAAGCTATGTGCAAGTAAAAAACCTGCCTGTGCTTCTGTTTCCACAGCTGTGAACTAGGGAAGATAATAAAGCTAACAGCTACCACGTGCCCGGCACTGTTCTTTTTATACATGAACTCATCTCATTTTCAACCCAACCCTTGTGGGAGGCAGTGTTATTATCCCCATTTTTCACATAAAGAAATTGAGGCATGAAGAGGTTTTTGTGAATCACCCAAGGTTAACACAGCTAGTACTTGATGTTGTTTTATCGTTAGCTGCTGTTGCGTGGGCCCTGACTTATGGCAACCCCACGCACAACAGAATCAGATCAGTGTGATCCATACGGCTTTCACTGGCTGATTTCTGGAAGTAGATCACCAGACCTTTCTTCCTAGTCCATCTTAGTCCAGAAGCTCCACTGAAATCTGTTCAGCATCATAGCAAGATGCAAGTCTCCACTGACAGACGGGTAGTGGGCACTTGAGGAGCACTGGCTGGGAATCAAACTAGGGTCTCCTGCATGAAAGGTGAGAATTTAATCACTGAACCACAACTGTCCCCTAAACCAGTTGCCATGGAGTCCAGGAAACCTGGCTCCAGAATCCATGCACTCAACCCCTCTCTATAATAATGTCTCCCTCATGGGTTTGTTGTGAAGATTAGAGATGGTATCTAGCACATAGTAGGTGCTCTGGAAATAGCAGTGATGGTCATTGTCCTACCTAGCCTTCAAGGTTCTGCTGAAATGTTAGAACAGCTTTCCTTCACTCCTCTAGCCAAATAAGCCGTCCATCATAGCTCTAACTCATCATCCAAGGGATGACAGACCTGGGATCCCTGCTGTAGTCCCAGCTCACCCCTCTGCCTCCCAGTGTGAGTTCCCTGGAAAGCTCCACATCTAATTTTTCTGTGTCCCTCAGAGTGCCTGGTGGTGCACTAGGCACTTGGAAGTCTCTAAGTAAAATTTTGATGAATTGGGTTGCATGTTATTTCTTTATTCAAAAATGCACATCAAAGATGTTCTCTATTCCTCATGATCTCTCAGCCCTTACTCAGCTCTTTGCTCCTGAGCCTCATCAGTCCAGCCTTCCCTGGTCTGTCAGGTTGGGTCACTCTTGCCTGGAAAAGTTCCTGGTTCTATCTTTGGAGGTGGCTGTCCTTGTTTGCTACAGCCTTTCACCACCTCACTCAGTTCTGAAGTACCCTGCTCCAGCAAGGACACTGCTGGAGAATAAGTGCCCTCCTCTCTCTCTCTTCAAACTCAAGACATAGCACCTATCTCAGAGGCCTGTTTTCCAAATGCCTCCTGGCCTCTAAGAAGTCTAAAATTCCCTCTCTGTGGGTAGAGCAGCCCACTTGATATATACAGAGCACCACAGACCCAGGGGCAGACCTCATTAATCTTGGCATTGTGGGGCTCATTTAGGGAGTGGAAGCTACTTAAGGCTGTGATCCCTGGGCCCTTGCCCATCCCTCAGGCAGCTCCACCTGAGGCAGGGCTTTCTCAGGTCAAGCTATTGGGAGCCTGTGCCTACCTTGGGGAGTGCATTCTGGCAGTTCCACCTTGGACGTGGCAGGCAGTGCCTGCTCTGGACGGAGTCATCTGGCACTCTCCAGCAGACTCCTGTGTCTGCCTCTGCAGAGCCACGCTGGGAAAACAGGGCCCACAAGACACAATTGCTTTTTCTGGACAGCACTACTCTGGGAAGCATCTTCTTGGACACAGCCAGCAGGGTACCGTGTCTGCCTTGCACAGAGAACCTGTTCTATACATTCAGCATGGCCCTGGGCAGTGCCACTCAGCACCTTTTAGATATGTCCAGCAGCCTTCAATGCCCAGGCAGGGTCTCTAGAACACGGCCGGAGGGGCCTCGGTGCCCACCGTGGACAGAAGTCCCCCAGGGCAACGGCCAGTGCCCACATGGCTGGCGTGTGGAGGCGCGCCCTGGCGCTGCCAGGAAGGCCCGGCTTTTATCCCCGGAGCCGCCAGCAGAGAGCTCCCTTTCGGCTCGACTCGCGCGGCCGTGGGGGGCGGTGCTGCGCTGCGCGGCGCTGCGCTCCAGCCCGGACCGGGCCGGGGCCGCTGAATGTCGCGTCTCCGCTTCTGCTGCCTGCCGGGCGGGCTCCGGCGGCCGGTGAGT